>NW_017963666.1:162708-183272 GCF_001661405.1 Williopsis jadinii
ACCTAGGTGATGCATGTTACATTTTCGATTTAAGATCTAGAGTGTGTTCTGCTTAATTCCATGGTATATTCCTGGTACAGTTCGACTCAATTCTGTGTTGTAATGCGTTGTTGTCATTGATCTTCAGTGGAAATGGAATCCTTGAAGAGGGATAAAGGCATAATCATAGGACCAACTACGAACAACATGGATGGCTATTTAGTTGGTTGGTTAAACGTCGACCGAGAACTCTGAAGACTCAGCGAAACAGGCCACCTGGTGGTGGGATTAAAGTTATCTTTGCATTTGTACATTGCTATTATCTCGACCGTACGATTATCTTTTTTATTCGCCAATTTAACCACATACTTATGCATCTTCGTAGCTCGAGTACTGCCATGGACTCGGGATTAGTATGCTGGCTGGTAAGCTCCTTAAGTATTGCATACTGGTGTAGTTTTGTTCCTATACGCATCGACTGAGTACGCAATATAAACAATAATGCAATGTTAAAATGGATGTTAAAATGTAAAATCCGTTCTCAAATATATGTCCATCAGAAATTCTTCAGCACTAGAATAACATATGTACAGGAGTAGAGTTTTGAGTCGTTCAAAGATAGAACGGTTTCTTCTTTTTCATTCATCCTTGCCAACCTTAATGGTGGAGTCAGGGATGTCATCTGAGATGAACGATCTACAAGTCGGTGTTATCTTGCCAGCATCGTCAACATTGGGAGCTAAATGCACCATAGGACAGAAGAACACGTGGAGATTGAACATCAATTGTGGGTTTTGCTAGTTAACGTCGGCTTATCAAACAAATCATCGCCCTCAATAATGATAGGTATGTGATCTCAAGCCAAATTAAAGAACAGTGATTGCACCTGGAGATATAAACACATCAGTTGTCTTGGTATCCAGACTCAAAAAGTATAGTTCACTCAATTAACTGTACACAGTAAACGACCTCATTGAGGCCATACCGACCATGTTCACTTACATTAGTACAAATGTTAACGCATTACCAAAGTTATGACCTTGATGGCGTATTGGATTATCTCTTTGGAACTGCCATGTAGTGAGATTTGATTTTTAACAGTCGAAACATTCATCAATGACCTTTTACTCTTCTGCCCAAGACTAACTCACAACACGAATGTCATGAGATCCTCATATAATTCGCATGCACTTCGACTGTCGACTCCCCCACCATCCTCAATTGTGGGCCGCCATATCAACGGAAGCAAGTTTGTTGAGGACATCCCGAAAATTATGACGTAACTTCTTAGGAGTCAAATATCCGCAGTAAGTCACGTTAAACTACGCTGTAGCGCTTAAATCTCAGATCTGACACAATTTTAATTGACCTCTTAGAAAGTGCCAACTTCTGGGTTTCAACTTTACAAGTTCTATTGATTATTGATTACACACATTTACACTTGACAATCTGTTTTACCATGGACTCTGAAATTTTTAGATGTTCAGGAATTCCTTTTTTTTTCTTCATTATCTTGAAGTGGTTACAAGTTGTAAGTTGCCGTTATTTCTCCACCTTACTGCAAAGCTGCTTAAGTTGCACATCCGACACGCCAGTTTTACGAAGTTAAGATCATAGGCTTCATCACTTTCAAAGTCATAATAATTATGCTGCAGTCGATATGGCCTAGCAGGAATAGAATATTGTAGGCCTTCAAGACTTTTATTGTGCAAGGCGGAGAAAGCAATATTCTGCTTCTTTACAATAAGGCTGGACGCTGTATATGATTGGGTTGAAGAAAGTTGTCGATGACTAGGAAGGACTAAACTTCATACATCACGTTTTGAACAGTACAGGTTGGAACCAATTTCCAGAGAGGACACAAAGATGATGCTGCCCTCCATCCCCCTAAGCGAAGTCTTGTGGGTATGGGTTAATAACTCTTTCAGTTAATGCCAAAACGGAGAATCCTAAGCCCAATACCATGCGCAATAATATAAGGATGTGAATTCTCAGCTTAAATACTTTGTCAAATGGTTCGTATTACATTTGAGAAGGCCTTATGGATCTATGTTAATTCGCTAGACAATGCAGCTCTTTTTCTTCTCTCTGATCTTCCAAAGAGGTGGGTTAAGAAGTTAAACCATACGTCCGTTGACGAAAGAACCTCACGGCAGTATAATTTATGAACAGTGTGATTTGCAACTTGCAAGAAGTTCTCGTAAAATATGTGCACACATACAACTTTCATCTGTCTATCTAGAAGAACACGAGTCGTAAATATAAATTACTACAGATGATTTCTGGTGAAGAGAATGTATT
Source organism: Williopsis jadinii (assembly GCF_001661405.1). NCBI lineage: Eukaryota > Fungi > Ascomycota > Saccharomycetes > Phaffomycetales > Wickerhamomycetaceae > Williopsis > Williopsis jadinii. The sequence continues at coordinate 164,989 of NW_017963666.1, forward strand.
CGTCCTTGAATCCCGTGCACATGCTCGTAGTCAGCTACCTGTTAGCCGTCATGGGTGTATATAGATGCCACGTACTACAGTTTTTCAAGCGTGTAAATCGAACGATAACGATTATGGGGAGGCAATTTATTTATCAACGGTACAAATGTTTTCACGAACAAAGGATTCACAGCACTGAAAAATCTAGACAAATTTTGGTAAGCTTACGGGTGCCATTGACTTCTGTTTAGCTAGTGTCAGTGGAGCCATATATGTCTATGACCTGTCTCGTACAGTTTTGGTCAACCAAGTTTAGGTACCTTGCCAACATCAGGTGGACCTTGAACGCACCTCTAAAGTATATTCCACCGCTCGTTACCCTGGCCAATATGTTGGTCACTGTGCATATTAGCTTACATTACATTGCATAGAGTGATCTTGATGTTGTGTCATGCACCATTAATCTGCGCCTCAATGTTCACAATTCTTTTTCTTCTTTTTTTGCATCAGCAAAGGTTGTAGGAAATTATACCACATTTGAATGTCTCGTCCAGCAACAAACTGAATGACTGTGCATGATGCACGCTGTACATATTTGTTCCCACAAAGATTTCTTTTTGAACACTCGGGTCGTGTAAATGTTAAAACTCGTTTCTCCTCCCTTTACAAAAGGGTACTATAGCGAACGCACTAGGTGCATACGTACATACATCAAAGGCTCTGTATTTAAAGAGATATATATATAAAAACCAACGGAAATCTCCAAATCGTCCCCCCCCCAACTTCCTGAAGACAGTGACTTTTAACATACAATTTTTAAGCATATACACATCACACATCAGCATAGAGAAAATGGTTACTATCGTTCAACTACCACCAATCTCACAACTAATTACAGCTACACCACCACCTCCTCCTCCACATCGTAATTCAGCACCCGCGCTTGGTTCCTCTAGACTTTCATCAACAACGTCAACAACGCCAAACTCCCTTCCACAGTCACCAACAGTGTCACCAGCTCATCATCTTCCAACACTATTTACAGAACTCAAGTCTACAGCTCAATTCAGTGGGGAAAAAGAGTTGTATACACACTCGGTACATCCACAGTTTGAGCCTCAAACCGTTTACGGTGCTCCAATACCGCAGCCTCAAATCCAGATACCACAACAGCCAACTTTCCAAGAAATACAGTACGTTCAACAACCGCGTACCCAATCCACTCCTCCACACCTTCCTGCCTATGCTCAACTCTCAACCCCAGTACTATACGTTACCTCACAGGGCGCACCAATGTTACCCGATTACTATCATCAACAGATGTATCAAGCAGCGGTTCCACCAAGTGTGAATGTCCAAGATCTCAACATGCGTCCAAAGAGGGCCATCAAGAGAAGAACTAGAACTGGCTGCCTCACATGTCGCCGTAGAAGAATCAAATGTGATGAACGCAAACCGGGTTGTCGCAACTGTGAAAAGAGCAGAATCTGTTGTGCTGGATATCAACGTGTCAAGCCAACAAAGCAAGAGATCAAGAAAATCACCAGACAGATGAGTGTCAACACCATCTTGTCATGAATATAAACGGATTACTTATCTCGTCAACAGGTTGATGATTCTACGTTTTGGTATTTTTTTTTCTTTCTTTTCTTTTTTTTTAAGAATGTTTGGGGTTTTAGTTGGAAGGGCGCTGGCGTTTTATTCAAAAGATATCTATCGGTTTACCGTGTACGGTAAACGCGAGGTGTCATATCTTGACTTACATAGGCTATAGAGATTATAGTTCTTAATGAATGATCAAAATGACTCTTATGAAGTTCCGTAGCCCCTTATCGTATTTTATTTCTGCCTCGTGGCAATCTCTCCTCATAACTTCGTTGCTGATTCTTGACAAACATTAGGAGTACTGCGAAAGTTCTTTCTTTCATAAATTCCGGTCTCGGATACTTGGAATTTACAACTCGAAGTTATGAGCCGTAACCTTCAACATCTGACAAGCTCAGGATAGATTAGTGCAGGTGATTTTTTTAAACTTCTGAGGCAGCTTGCTGTAATTTTCGTAGCGGAAAGCATTAACTCCAGTGGTGCAGCATCTCCTTAGACTTAGTGCCTTAAGGCATTTGTTTAGAAAGTCTAATTTAGAAACTGCTTTCAGCTTACATGTACATCTCATAGCAAACAACAAGTTAGAAAATCCCCCTTCACCACCCCTAACCTCCATACAACATAAGTTAACCAACGGCTGTATTTGAAACATTACCCGAAACTTTTGGGACAGGTTGAACGGAAATATGAACATAAATAATATGGACTACAAAATAGCTTAACTCACCTTCGCCAACTCTTAAAAAATCAGATCATTTGACTATTCGTTAGTACCGCCGTCATCGTTACTACATAACTGATACATATTCGACCTTTGCGGCTTCGGAGCTATCATGTGTACCTTCTGTATCATCATGTATGTAGTTTATACATCTGATATGGAATTGAATAATTAGTGCTACACTCGCACTACACTCGCACTACATTGTCCAGTAGACCGTAAACTTTTATGTAATACAGTCACATTATTTTGGCTTTGAACGCATGTGTTAAAGTGCACCAACATAATAATTATCTATGCACCTAGGACTTCACAAGCTTGTGCGTGGTCTTCAATAATCATCCAATCTAATGTTAATCTTGCAGTGATAAATTGAAAATGGAAACTCGTAATCATATATATGTATTCCTCAAAAGATAAAATTAAGTGATGCTCAAACTCATGATGAATAAATCCATAAATGAGTATCTTGAGTTGAGGGTAAAGTTGTTAGAGTTTAACGTCCCATAATAGCCGTTATGGCTTACAAGTTGGATTACGCTTCCCTATAGTACTCGGTTTTTGGATCCTAATACATGTACAATTTACAACCTAAATCTTCCTGTTTCATGGTGACTCAGCCATCCATTGATGGAATCCAAACTCTTCAATGCCCCCCATTCGTCAAGAAATCAAACTGGAATAATTTTGCGGCTGCCGTCGCGTCAATGGAAATTACTCAGCAATGCCGGAAAAATAAAATTGGAAAAAAAATAACAAAGCCTTTAAATTCTGCACAATACAGATATGAATGTTAAGGTTTGAACAAGCGCGTCTCTTTGCGTCTAAGGAGGATTGATCAGGTATTGTTGTTTTTTCGTTGCATGTATTAGTTGTATAAACTCGTCATCTAATTCGCAAACCATCATGTAAGCACACGGAAACACACTTCCAAGCTCCAAGAAGAAGCAAAACGACAAAACCTGAGTTAATACTGCTTCGATCATACATATCACGGCTTAATGGAAGTGGCACATAAGCATATCGAATTCTCCTCTATGTTTCGAATTATAACTTAGGCATCTTGATACTCTTATTGGTAACTCTAATTTACGTAGTGTTTACCTTAATTACCAGAGGTTATTGCAAGAACTCTGAATAAATGGCTCTGCGATTCTGCATGACAACTGGCAGGGCGCTTTATAGCGCTGAGAATCAAAAAATCAACTGAAGAGTGTTTCTTAAACCACTTTAACCTGCAATCACGTATAAGGTTTGTAATTAATTTGGGAAACGGTCATACCGCGATCCCGTTGGTTGGCTCAAGCTCCCCGGTTGTTTGTACAAGATCCATGATATGAGTCAGCAACTCAAAACACTCTGCTGATCAATAGGCACTGACCACTTCACAGATGAAGTTGTAAACAGGACCAAACATCAGCTGTTGGAAGTAAACTATACCGTGGAATAATACTTATGAAGCTATTGGAATCTAACTTCGGTGTGGTTGTTATAAACCCAACTTATGTGAAATGTGTTAAACTGGTTCTATGTACGATAGTTGAAGAACACATAATTCGACGTGTTACATGAAAATACTATCAAAACATTACCCATCCTGCTTAAAAACCCCAGTTTGAAATAAGGTGGATATCGATCTCTTTAACTTCTTTCTCTTCGTTCGATACATGGGACTGAAACATGAAGTCACATGTCGGCTATGTATGGTTGTATGTCATCGTAAAATATTTCCTGTATTTCCTTCCGAATTTGTTACATTCAAGCCGAGGAATACATGATACATCAATACAGCCATGGGTGAAACCACAGAAACGAGAACTGAAATTCCGCGTGATTTCTCTATGTTGTCCCAACCGTTTCGGCTCGAGAATCTGAAGCTTCAATAGATGAAGTCCCATGGTATATGGGTTGTCTAATAGATCACATTATATAGCTATACATATGTGATTACACAGTACACAGATCGTTCATAGTTACTGGCGGGCAATAACGGCCTGTAGGTAATGGTGGGCAATGGTGGGCAATGTGGAAAGCGTACATGTGAACTGCATTGTGCGCCTTCTGAAATTTGCAGTTGATAGCATACATAAAATCTAGATCGCCTAAAATATATGCCTTCATCACTTATGTACATGACCAGGTGGTCCATGTCTCATATGAATTTCGTAACAATCGGAAAAAATGATTTTACCGTGGTTGATTTACTATTGTCATGGGAATATTTGGTTCAGCCATATTCCCAGGCAGCCTAAGGCACGCGCCTTATGCACAATGCAACATCTAAAGACCTAATGAATCGCTTTGAAACGAAGGGGCCACCCTAATAGACCTGTACAGCACACATTAAAACCGCAGTTCAACTATTAATTTGGAGGACCTAAGTTTGAGGAACCGGGATTACGTCAACAACCTGGCGTATCGAGTGGTGTGCATAATTCTTCACTGTCTCAGAATTGAGTTATGTGCCAGGAAGACTCGCTTATCGAATTTCTTTCACGTCATGTAAGTATCGTATCATTTTTTAAAGACTTGTCTCTTACCGTCATGTCGAGCCAATGACGAATCTGTTCAATCTACAGGACCTTCACATGTCTCAGAAAGGCTAATTACCCAACCGAAAGGCAGTCATCAATAATTACTAACTACCGTACGGGTATCGATATAACCCATGGTTAATGGATGGCCGAGTGTTGCTTCGCACAGTTTGGGGAAGCTCATGGGATATATGCGGCTGACAGTGTGGATACGTGTAGCTAAAAACACCCAAAGGCATCTTCTTGCACGTTTTGCTAAAGTCTGACTTATAGTTGTTGCATTGAGGAACATCGACTTGAAATTTAACCACTCACAGACTACAGCAATCACCAGCCGTGAGTCATTTCGACCTGAACCTCTGTCAGATTTGTCAACATCCCAGTTAGAGCGATAATAGAGCTCGTAAGTGTGGTGGTGTAACATATCATCGGCAAAAGCAGTGTCCACTCAAATCAAATCATGGGTCATTGAACAGCACAGATAGAGTTTTACTCGTCCTCTGCCTATGGAAAGTTAGGACTGCTGCCCTATTCATCCCATCTCTGGGCTGGGGCCACTAATCAGTGAGTGTGTAGCGTAAACGCCCATATAGATCCCAGATATGAAACAGAGCAAATACGCCAAGTCTTTTATTATGTAATATAGGTTTATAACTCATCAATATGAGAAATTTCAGCTCGTAGTTGAACACTTCGTCAGCCGTGCAGGTATTTCACAATTGGCTACTACAACTACTTCCAACGTTCAAGTGCTAGCACAAATTATTATTGCAAGGTAGAACATGTTCTTCAAAGCTTCTCAGGTAAAGCTTTATTGGGTAAATCGCGCAGTCCTATAAAGTTCTATAACTTGTGTTCCTACCACGGGACTAATAACTTCAAGTTGTTCCAGCCATGATTGATCACATACTGCAAGTCACGCTGAGCATACCTAATGATAGCCTGGGTACTATATGGAGCAGAACAGAGGGTGAACAGATCTAGGGGGCTATTAAAGGAGCCGTAATTCAAACTATGAATAGCAACCGAGGCGCTAAACGGTTTGTAAGCCATGAGAGTCTCGAGACCACCTTTGCCCGAATCATTTGGTCGCCTTCTTATGATTTAAACGAGGCTGACCACATCTCGTCGTAAATACGACTATGTTTCGTTAATGCTTATGAATAAATATGTTATGTATTTATGCACACGGCAGTAGATCCTCGCCAGGTCTACGGGAGAAATGCCTTGCGTAGGAGAGAGTTTGCTACATAGCGGGCCAAGGGAGCCGGTCAAACTCCCCATATAACCATCTGAGTTTTATACCTTAGATAGTAGCGTAACATGAGGCAGTAAACTGGGTACATGCGTAATTATACATACATACATAATTCTACATGCTCATCATCGTGTTTTGAATCCCGTCTGTATAGAGATATAAGAGAACAAACGCATTAAATGCGGATTTCTCATGTTTTAAACCGTCCACTTCGATGACGACTCCATTGTGCATAGCCCACATTGTCCAAACAAGCCCAAATTCAAAGGTACTAAAGTCATATATACGTATAACTGAACTTTACTATGCATCTGTAAGTACTAGCAATACATAGCTACTCATAGGTAGACATATTAGCCCTCAAATGGGGATTCCTGACATCCTAAATGTGTGTATACACCTTTATGAAACAAGAGACTCTTCCTGAAGAGATGATCAGCTCATTAAGTTCACAGCTAGATGGAAAAAGTTTCGGCAACAGTTAAAGGAAGGTGCCGTGAGTGTCCTCCATTCACACAAAAGGACTTGAATTGCTACAGATAGTTATGCCATCAGAGATAGCATATCATTGGGGTGTTGGTTCAAATATTCGATAATGTATTGTGGAAGCTGCCGAAACCAAGTGATGACATGACGGCAACCTTTTAGATAGTACACTTCTTGAATTTCTCACGCATTTTAAAACTGGATTATCAGTTGATCGTAACTTGAGTGCATACACAGTACTAACGTTCCAACTGGTCCACATCTCGCGTGACTCTCTTACTTGTTCGTTCTTTTTCATTTCGTTTCAGTTCGTCTCAGTTCGTTTCATTTTAGCTTCTCATAATGGATGACATCATCATCAACAAGGGCCTTCAACATTGTTCTACTTGGTTTACCCCATAGTTTTGGATCCTTGCACCGATCAATGTGGTTCAATACTTTTTCAGGACTTGAGATAGATCTCCTAGAACCTGAAGGATGGCTTGCATCTGACGCAAGCTCTTCGAAGTACTTCTTTCGCATACTCACAGAGTGTAATTGATCTTTCATATTGAGAGATTCTGTTCTTCTTGAAGGATGGGATGCTGAACCATCATTCCCTCTCTGTGGAGTCATCGGTATTCCATGATCAACTGTGTCCACTGCATGAATTGATTGTATATCACCACTGTTCAAGTCGTGGTCAGGAGTTGATTCTGTGCTGAAGTCGCCACTAGTGACGCGACTCATTACAGGCGTCTGTGGTGGGCTATTATCAGATGTCGAGTCCACAGAGCAATGGCGCGACGATGACGAACCAGCTGATGACGCTGGTGAGGATACTGAGCTCGATGCTAACTTCTTTGAAGTCTCCTTCGGCGTGAAACTAGGGAACGTTGCAACGTTCAACACCTTTTGATAAATTTGCATATACTCTGCATCCATGTCGTTTTCGACAAACATCTTAACATCACTCTTCACAATCTTCTTTTGGAATCTCCAGCTCCTCAGCAACAGTTTGAGCATCTCTGACAGCGCCTCATTCTGCAATTTCAACTTGATATCGTCCACAGCACCCGTGTCCGGGTTCCTCACTATTCTCTTCTGCTTCAACTCCTCGATGCTTGGTCTCTTCCTCAAGCTCTTGCTTAAGGAATCCCTCCGGAGGTTCTTCTCCAGCGTGGAGGCTGTCGACAGCAGCTCGGCACTCACTGTGATGTCCTTGTTCGGTATTATATGCTGCTCGTACAGCACAGTAGTATCTGGCCGCAGGCCAATTCTGCAGTTGAGCCTGTTTCTTGTGTAGTAGAACCGACACCGGCTTATAAACCTCTCGTTGGCAACCTCCTTCAAGTAATGGCACGTCTTGCTCAGACTGATGAGGTCTGGCACGTCCAGGAATATCAACACTTTGATCAACACCTCTAGTGGCAGCTCCAGCAGCCTGAACGGCTCATAATGGTTGATGGACATGTCCCCTGGGAAGTTCGTCGTAAGGTAGTCCATCTCTCTCTCTCTCTTTCGCTCTGTGTCTATCTCTTTCGTTATTCAACCTCGCGGGAGTGCTACGTGATCCAACGCTACTCTCAGCCCTCGATTTCGTTGTCTCTTATCGGTTCCCCTTCTTCTCGTTGTGTCCATAGAACTCAGAGTGACACATCAAAGTGTTGTTGGGGCTATTTTTTCAGGCTTGCGGATTTTGCCCACTTGTTGTCGTGGTTTCACCACCATGTTTTCTTTTTACCCTTTTCGGCCTGCGGGACACAACCCCTCGTCGCATGCGGATTATTTCCTCATTGGGAAGTTATTGTTGGTGTCCGGGTGTTTAGACTGGTGTCCGGGTTTACTCGTTAATCCCCTCATCGAAACCCACAAAGATCAACAGGAGCCACTCATCAACAAGAACATACCATAAACCACTTGAGCGAAAAGGCCTGATGTCGTTACGCTCTGTCAGACCATCGCTGGTGAATGTGCTCTCGAGGAGCTACACGGTGGAGCAGCAACGGTGCTATGCACTGCTGTGGAACCCGTTCAAGAAGTCTGCCGTGATTGATAAGTCTGGCACTGGTGTTGGTGACGGGCAGAATGGTGTGGTGTCTCCTGAGCTGGTGGAATTGAGACAACGAGTGAGGTGCTCGAATGATTCTGTGGCTCTCGGTGAGGTGCTAAGGGCCCTGCGTCCTCTTGTTGACGGAAGTGGTGAGACTTTCATCACGATGAGTGACGTTATAAAGAAGCTGGACAAGGTGTCTGCCCAGCGAGACACTGCTGATGGCGAGGTTGTTGGTGATGACAAAGCGGTGATGATTCCTGGGCTGAGTGTGGAGGAATGCTATGATCTGTACTGCTCTGTGATTGACTGTATCTCGAGGGACAATTACAAGAGCGCGAGGTTTATTCCTCGCTTGTACTTACAGCTCGCCAGTCGTTATGAGAAGATGGGCGATGAGTTAATGTTGAGCAGTGTCTTCGGCAAGTTTGTGCAATACCTGTTGAAGCTGGGGTTTGAAGACCAAGTCCTGAAAGTTGTGAAGAGCTTCAGTGGCAAAGATGCTATTTCGCAATCAAAACTCGTGGAGTCGTTGGTTGACGTTTTGGCCAGCTCAGATGACATCATCCATCCAACAATCATCTCATCTCTGATTACAATCTTACCTGATTCCAAGCTCGTTGAAATTGGTGTTTCCAAGACTGCTGATTTTCTCAGGTCTAAGGAGAAATCCCTCTTCCCTATAGAAAAGAAAGACATGGAGGGAATACAACATATTGTTGATTGGGTTTCCATCTCATCTGAGATGAATGATAATATGGTGCTGAATACTTTACAGATCTGTTCCATGATGGACGGTTTAGTCTCAACTGAGGAAGAATCCTTGCTCAAATTGTTGCAAGCGTACAAGACAACCTCAGAGGAAGTGGCGTTGGCAATCACGTCGAGAGCTATGACACACACGCTCTTGCCTATAGATGCACAGCTTTGGATAAAACAGATGGAACCATTTGCTAGACTGAAGCTTGTTTGGGATATCTATCTAAATGGTTTCGATCAGTATAAGATACCACAAGAACTTATCGATCAATCGACATTGAACTTGGCTGTATTAGCCACTATAAACTCCAAAAGAGAAGAATTGCCAAAAGTGCTGGAGTTTTTCTCTTCAAATGACGTTGACTTCACACAGACAACGTTTGAAATACTCATGAATAAGTATATCTCCACCAAAGACTATGAATCTTTACAGCATTCCTTCACAAATTCGTTCAAAAATGGTGTTGATTGGACAGGGAACCCAATCCTCTACAGATATCTCATAACCATGGCATCTCAACCAGAAGCTGATGTGAAGGAGATCTTCCTGATTGCAAAGAAGATAAAGATCTATTTGGGATACTTGAATTCTGAAAGTTACAATGCATTGATGAAATTGATCTTACAGAATGAGTTCATACAGGATGCCGTTGTTTCGTTCAAGGAAGAACTACCACCTCTGGATGAAGGTGCTAAATATACCCAAGCACAATACCCATCCTTATACGATACCATTTTACAGTGGTGTGTCAGCGAGGCAACGTATCCGGAGGATATCCACAAGCTGTACACAGAATTTGCAAAGAAGTTTGTCATTCCCTTGGACTTTTATCAACCTTTAATCATGAGGCTTACGGCACTACATAGACCAGATTTCGCATTTGAAATATTTCAAGATATGAAGAGGATGCACAGAACTACTGGGTCAATACCACCACCTCCTCCAGAGGTTTATATACACTTGTTCAAATCCTTTGGTCGTGATCTCTATACCGATGGAGTTGAAACGTTAGATGCCATTTACAAAACAGACCTTACTATTAACACGTCTGTTCCACTCTTGAACTCGATCCTGGATGCATACGCAAGCTTACAAGACTTTACCAAAGTCTCGCAGACTTACAACAAGATCCTAAGACATCCCCAAGGTCCTGATAACGAAACTGTTAGCATCATGCTAAAGGCACAGACTTTCCTCTCTTTGGATAACGTAAGAGAATTCTGGAATAACCTGGATGATATTGGAGTATTACCAAATGAGGATAACTACAAACGCTACATCATTGCTCACTGTTACCATGGAGAGGACAAATTGGCCATTGACGTTGCAAAGTCGATGGAAGATATGGATGTCGATGTGAATGAAAACATCGTAAAGACTCTTTATGAGTGGAGTGAAGACAAGGATAATGTTGAAGAATGGGCAAAAGAGGAACATGAAGGAATATGGAACGCAGTTGGCGATGAATGTAAGAGTCTTGTTGTTGTCGATAAAGCAGATGAGGCTCCTGAGCCTGGAATGACCGTTGATGAACTTCGACTTGTAAGGTCATGATTACTACAAACAAACGAACTTGGAAACAAAAACAGAAAAAAACATCTTGTGCATAACTTATTTATCTCTTGTTAATTATTATTATTTATATACTTCTTGAGATGGTCAAATGCTCTCTTTCTCCGCGGAGTAGAAGGCAGCATCTATCTTATCTGTATCCTCGCCTGTTCCTTCGATGGTTGGAGTGGCTTCAACGGTGCTTCTTGGTCCCTTGAAGGTCTTGTGGGCGTAGGCGTAATAGTAAGCCATTGAAAGAATCCATGTACCACCTGTTATGACAATCGTATAGTTCATCGTCTCTTTATCCACAGTTGGCTCCGATGGGAACATTGCCATTATAATGACGAATACTGTGAAGAAAATGGAGAGGATGTTGACAATTGGCGAAAGGATATCACCTAAGTAGAAAGGGCCTGGTTTGAAACGTACTGATTCATCCTTTGACCATTGACGATACATTCTGAGGATAATTGGGGATTGCCATGCGAAGTAATTACCACACACTGTTAAAGTGAACACAGCGTTAGCTGCAGTGTCGTTAATCAAGCATAAGAGGCCAATGATCAGCGCCAAAGTACCAGAGAAGACAATTGCTCTAATTGGAACCTTCAACTTTGAATTAACCACTTTGATTATAGAGGAGAATGGGAGTCCGTTATCACGAGCAAAAGCCCAAGCTTGACGAGATGTTGCTGTGATAATGGATGCGCCCATAAGCCATTGGCAGTAGCAAATCATAACCATGAAAGCGATGGCCCAATGTTTACCCAAAGAATCGTAGATCAACTGTGCCATTGGTTGACCAGAATCTGTATCAATGACACTTGCCAAATCCGGGTTGATGCAGAAGGAGCAAACCATGATGATTAACCAACCAAGAATACCAGTGGCAGCGATGGATCCCATGATTCCGATTGGAACGTTCTTTGTTGCGTCGTACGCTTCCTCTGACATATGAACACAAGAGTCGAATGCCCCAATGGTCCACACAGCAGGCATCAATCCGTTCATGACCCAGGACCAACCTGTATTCCAGTCACTCAAGTTTTCTATTGTTCCAAAGACAAACTTGGCATCGTTCTTCTTGTCAGTTCCAATCAGCATTGTAAAGATGAACAGCACAACCAGGGCAACATTACAAATCACGGAGAGAGACTGTAATTTGGCAATACCATATGATGCAATACATGCCGTTGCAATGTGTGAAACGATACATGCAGCATACACACCATAGACAATACCCCTGGTGATGTTGAAATCGCCATCTTTGGCGATATACACGATGGATAACAGCTCCTTGGCGAACCCATAATCGATGGAACACAGCCCACTGGCCAAGGCAATGGTGTTGGTGTTGCCCACCAAGAACGAAACTGGGATACGGATTGAGTCTGGTGCGTAGTGATAAGTCCAGTAGTACAACCCACCAGCAGTTGGGATTGCAGAGGCCAATTCACTCATACAAACACCAACGCAAAAGATTAAACAAGAGGCAATGGTCCACCCCCATATACTTGCGTTATTCACCGTGTAGATCTGGCCCATGACACTTGCAATGGAGGGAAGCACAGACATGATCGAGAAGGCAACACCAATCATGTTGAACGGACCAAACTGACGAACCAGCTCGTGTTTGTAACCAGCCAAAGCGAGCAATTCATCATCATTGAGCTTCTTGTCCTGTGCAAGACGTGCATCTATTGGCACGTGAGAATGGACGTCACGAATAGCGGATCTCTGTGCATCCAAATCTGTATTTAAGCAGTTTGAAGCTATGGATCTCAAATCTGCTGATAACACTGCAGTGAGCTTTGTCATTGTATGATGCCAGCTAGATGTACGTTGTGGCTTATAGAGTCGACTGTACAACAGTATGCCACACTATACACACAAGCCATAGCTATGGAGGAGGTTGGGACTGAGCAGTCAATTTATACACATCCCAAAGGCACACCCATATCTAATCGCACCGTATCTGGAGGCAAACGTTGATGTGGAGTGCTTTTATCTGTGCATCGCTCAGCACAGACGTGTAGATACACACTCGATAAGCTGTAAGCTTCAGCTGTACGCTTCAGCTGATGCCTACAACCGACGGAAAACGCCAGCTCCTGCACAGCAAAACAGCACACACGCTCTCTTCACCGCAACGAATCCCAAGGCATCTTTCATATCAGCGCAGATCAGCCCAATTTGGAAAAAGGCCGCCAAAGAAAGAGCTCCCCGTGAAGCCGTTTATGTTCTTTGGATGATACGATGCGGATTACATAATCATACCAAGACATACTTCAGAGCCGGGCCGCAGGTGACATGTTTCTTGGCTGCTTTTCCAACGGTTCCGGATGCTTTCCTGTGCTGTGATTGGTCAGTTTCTCCCGTGTCTCAAGCTACTGTATCCAGTTCTGTTGAGATACGAGTTGTTTGGCTTGTTTAACGTCAATTATGGCACAGAAGCTCTCATTTTGGCCTAAAAGAGACGGTTGCGAGGCTTTGAGGTGTTTTCTGCATCATGTGCTAGTTGCGCTGGTTTGGGGAGGCCTCTCGCGCACTTCTTTCCCTATTTGTCAATCTCCCGCTAGAGCCATCCGTACACACCCACAGAGCGTGTGTAGATGTTGCAGAGTAGGGTGAGATTAAGGGTTCCGGTGGTTGAAGCTTCGGTGTTTGGAGGGACCAGAAGAGAAATCACGTCATTTGTAATTTGCCATGGTGTTGTGCAGAGGGTATTTTGCCGGTTTCCTTGTTTCATGTCTTTCTCTGTAATCCAGTATTGTTGACCTTTGTAGCGAACCTCAACGAGTTTATGGTCTCACTGATGTGCTTCTCTAACGGGGAAACGTTCACGAACATTAGCGTCTTTGAATCCTCCATCAGCGAGTATTGTAGAAGATACGTCAATTTGGAGTTTCTAAAGGGAACATGTTTAGAGCTTTCATCGCCAAGTGCATGTATAACATCCCCAAGACAGCTGAGCGATTTGTTGATGGCCTGGGTCTCCTTTAGCCTGTCACCGACAACTTGAGATTGTGCTATGCGCTCTGAGCCAGCAAGGTCGATCAAATTCAACACACTGGAATAACTCTCTTGTGTTGTTGGGTTTGTCACTTCAATGCGGATGATACAAACGGTATGGGACCTCGATGACCTCTCGTTGGACTTTGTCGTGGCAATGGACCTGTTGTCAAGTGCCCTGTGTAAAGTCTTGTTCATGTCTTCTGGTGATTCGAACTGTATTCTCGTCAAGTTTGTGATATACGTGGTTTTACTCTGTTGATCATGTTTAATCTCATGCTTCTGTTCAGAGCCGTTGATCAAGTCCATAATGGTCTCGTTATAAATTTGTAAAAATTCACCAAAGATCTTGAACTTATAATCTCTTGTTCGTAACTTATCACAAGTTTCAAATATCTGGTTCACCGTTAAGGGAATAATACCGTCTTCACTAGACATGGTATATGTCTTACCCGAACCTGTCTGTCCATAAGCAAAGATACAAACGTTAAACCCATAAAGTGCGCTTTGGACCAATTGAGAAATCTCTTCAAAGATCTCCTGGTTTGTTGATGACTGTTGAAACACTTTGTCAAAGTTGAAATGATGTCTCTTGATCTCACCGTTGGATGACGCCCTCGCTTTACTGTCCTCGATATAGATCTCTTGCTTTACTTCATCATTATCTGGAACTTGGACTCTGAGCATTGATTCATTGGATTCGAATGGTAGCATGGGTCTTATGCGACAAAACACCCTAATATTTCCCTTCAACTCTTGAAGCTTATTATGAGCTTTACGTCTTTTCTCTTCTTCCAATAGCAATGCATCTTCATATTTTTTCGTCTGTGTCTTTTCAACTTCCAGGTCAGTCTTAAGCTTGGAAATATTCTCATTGGTTAAATGAATATATTTTTGCATCTCTGAGTATTTCATCTCCAGTTCCTTCAAATCCGCTGACCGTTGTGAGTTTTGGAGCTTATTGGTATCCAGTTCTTGACTCTTGGAGTCCTCCTCCTGCTTAAGCTCCAACAATTTATTCTTTAACACTTCAATCTCCATTTCTACTTTTCCCAGTTCAGTATCTAAGGACTTTTCCTCTTCCTCCAATTCTTCAAGATCTTTAGCCATGAAAGAACGCACTTCGTTTTCTTTCCTCTTCATATCGTCAACCAACTCCTTTAAGCTCTGTTCTAGCTTTGCAGAGTCAGAATCCACATCCTCATTCATATCTTTCACCTGCTGTTGAAAATACAACTTCTCCTCTTGGATTTTGCCAACTTTATCAGCCAATATCCTTTCAATCTCTGTTTTGTATAACTTTTCCAAGTTGTACATAGCAGTGTCGTTTTGGAGCTTCATCTCCTTGTACTTCAGCTCATAATGGCGTTCAGCATCTTTCTTGTTATTCACAGAGTCGGTCTTTAAAGAGTCCATTCTATTGGTCAATATCTTTAGATCCCTTTGTTTGTCCACAAGGTCCTCTTCAAGAGTCTGGTGTTGAACTTCAAACCTCTGGACCGTCGTTCTTAGCGTCATTGTCTCCCCTTTTATGGAGGACAAAAGTGACTCCTTCTGTTCAATCTCATCTTTCAGCGCCTGTAACTCCTCGCGACTGCTCATCCTCAGAGGATTGGATCTCCCCATCGGAGATGCCCTTGGAGATGGAACACCAGCTTCACCATCTCTCGGAGACTTGTAACCGTATAACGTCATGTGTGACTGGGACTTCGTGGGTGTTGTGTGCGGCCTTGGAATACTCGAAGGTTTAGGTATGCTCTCGTCACTCATCTTTGGGATCCCTTCCGTTACAAGCAGTTGAAGGAGGTTGAGTAAGTATCAAGTATGTTTTAGATGTTTGTTGATGTTACAGCGAAATGTAAACAAATAAACAAAGCTTACGTAATCAATTATGTTATAATAATATAATTATTATTATATTATTATTATTATTATCGATTATGTAATTGTGTCTCCTTTGCTTATGTAATCATATGCTGTGGAAATTTTTCCAAGCGCTATAGCATTTATGTCTCAATCATAAAGCTCATCTCATCTCATCTCACACTTCAAAATAGTCGATTGATTGTTCAAGATGTCTAAGAAAACAGTCACAGTGTCTCTCCCTTCAAAGGACTCTAAGGCTCCTCTCACTTCAAAGCGTACGAGGGAGCTGGATGAAGTTGCCTCCAGCGACGAAGAAGAAGGTGTGTCGGACGATAGCGATGACCTTGACGATGAGATGGATTTGGATGCTGTTTCTTCAGAAGGTGAGGTGGAATCAAGTGATGATGATGGAAACGATGATGATGATAGTGAAAGAGATGAGGATATCCCAAAGTTGAAAAAGAGAAAGAAAGCCACCGATGATGGATCCTCATCGTTTGCGAGTGCAGTGAATGCCATCTTGGGCTCAAAGCTGAAGAAATATGATCGTGAAGACCCAATATTTGCACGTTCGAAAGTTACCATAAAGAAGGCAGAGAGTGAGAAACTGGAGGCAAAGGCAAGAAGAGAATTGCTTGCTGAGAAGAAGAAGATCTATGATAAGGATAGAGTCAGAGATCTCCTGCCAAAGGATGATTCAAATGCCAGAGCCATTTTGGAACATGAGAAGAAGTTGAAGAAAATCGCACAAAGAGGTGTTGTTCGTCTGTTCAACGTGATAATGACGACTCAAAATAGAACCAGCTCTGAGGTATCACAGACTAAAGTCTTGGATGGTGAAAAGAAAGAGAAACTGATCAGTGAAATTTCAAAGGAGAAGTTCTTCGATCTGGTCAAGGCTGCTGGTGATAGTTAAATCTATGTTAACTTCGGATGTTTTGAAATAATAGTATTAGTAAAGTTATGTACAAGTCTTAATCATCTTTCTCTGGTAATCCGTGGAGTCTTCTGATGGCCCAATTCAACCCGTTAAATCTAACCTCTGGATCGCTCTTACCTTCAGTCTTTGTAAACTGCCTCCACCATTTGGGGTCGCTAAATCTCGTATCCTCTTCTGGGAATCCAATCTCACGTCTTATACGTGCAACCTGTTGTCTCAGTTCGTTGGCCAATCGTGATCTCAACTCCTGAGCCTTTTCGCCAAATCTCAACTCCTGAGTGAGGTCCTTTCCGTCCCCGTATTTCTTGACCAATGCGAGCCATTCCTCCCTGTACTTGTGAATAACTTCGTCGTCAATGGCCTTGGAGATATACATGTGGACCTCTGCACCGATATTGGACGGTAAAAACCGATTCATGACTCCTTCATCTTCAGCTTCAGGTGCAATCTTTTCAAAGCCGTGTGCAAACATTGGAACGATCACCGGCTGTCTTGTGGATTCCAGGATAATACGGGTGATACCCCAATGGAAGTATCTCATGGAATTGGCAAAAGGGGCCTGGAGTTGAAGAACAAAGCCCTCTGGAAAAACGTGCAACCAAGAAGGTTTTGACCTTATCATCGGAGACAAGTAGTTCTGCTTCACTTTGTGGAACACTTCCTTCTCATTCAACCAGACCTTATCAGTAGTTGAAGAACCGTCGTAGATCAAGTCCAGTGTATCATCTGGACTCATCACTCTAATTGCAGCATCGATACAACCTTGGAAAGGAGAGCCACCTAACCTTTCAGTTCCAAAGATCTTCCCCAATGAGAAGAAATAACTCGAAGCCTTGTTGGCAAAGCACAGATTGCTAGCAGCTAACCCCCATCTAATGTCATCCAAATCGGTAAAGAACCTCCACGGTAAGAACCCCCACATAAACGGATCATCAACCACGGACATATGGTTCATCACAGTCACAAGACCCCTATTCTCTTCACGTGCTTTTGATAATGCCCTGTCCAAGTTCTCCAGCCCGTGGAGATGTGGTTCATAGAACAAGTTCAACACGGTCTTGGAGAACCCAACCACGGCCATACACGTGGCTTGAGAAGCCCAATTCCACCACACGGACCTTCTTGGAAGGTCCGACAAGACATCATCACCACGCTCCAGTACCTGTGGAAGTGACATTTGGCTCTACTCTTTCTCCTTGATCGGGTCCTCTTAATGTCTAATGGAGCAACTCGTAGGAAAAACATCATCTGGATAAATGTCCAACATACTCATAAAAAGTTTTCTCGGGAGTGCCTCGCAACGCTGTGTGTGCATACGCATGGACATAATTGACGAGGAAACGGGTATTAAATCACGATCTCGGTATAATTCGACGAATTTGTATGTGTTATGGGCCTATGTGTGGATACTGCTGGTGTGAGTACTTGAACGTTTTCAGAAGAATGTGTATTAGCTGTCTTGTGCCTTGTCTGAGTAGTGAAAGTCCGAGCACTTAGGAGCCGACCCCAGGTTTCATTGATTCTGGTGCTATGTATC
>NW_017963666.1:184177-199309 GCF_001661405.1 Williopsis jadinii
TAACTTCTGCATTGGCAGCTCCGGAGCACACTCAATTGGGACTAAAAGAAGTAACATTTGTACTACAATGAGTCGTATAGAGTCATCGTATAAGAAGAACAACAAGAAAAGAAAATATTGGTGCAGAATTCAACAGCTTCTAAGATCGTAAGAACAGCCAATCATTTACCGGAGTTCATCATGATACCTATAGAAAGGCACAAATTGTTGGGTAAAACAACAGAACATACCTCTATAGGGGTTTATACGAGAAATTTCTTAGACGTCTCCCCCAGTGTCCGCCAAAGCAACCTACATGTGGAGTTTGAATTTGGATGCGCCTTTTCCTTTAAACGGTCACCTGAGGTCTGAATCTCAATGCAAATATCATTACACCAATAATAAAGGTGCATATAACCCCATAACCTGTACATAAAGAACGGCACATGATCCAATTTATGACGTTATGCCTTGTCAGACCATGTCGTGAACTTTTCTAAACCGGATAAACTCTCGCACGGATTTATAACGTGCGTCTGTGATATGCACCTCCGGAAAAAACCCCCGTGGAGAAGTGAAGCGGTCACCTGTGGAGCAGAAATTTCGATCGACGTTTCAAGTTCAAATCGTTTCCTGTTGTCAAAGGGCTTGAGATTTACCACTTGAACATTTGTGCTCAGAACTCGGAGACAATTCCCACGAGTGGTGTCCAAAAACACTATAAAAGCAGCACAGAGATGTCGTTGACAAAAGATGCCTCAGAGGACCAAGAAGACATCAAGAGTCTCACGATGAACACTAGTTTAGTTGATTCCAGCATTTACAGACCATTAGTCCATCTAACGCCACCAGTGGGGTGGATGAACGACCCTAATGGTCTCTTCTACGATTCATATGAATCTACCTACCATGTGTACTACCAATACAACCCAAACGATACGATTTGGGGATTGCCTCTATATTGGGGACATGCCACCTCTGATGATTTGTTAACGTGGGACCACCATGCGCCTGCAATTGGACCTGAAAATGATGATGAGGGTATTTACTCTGGATCTATAGTCATAGACTACAATAATACCTCAGGGTTCTTTGA
Source organism: Williopsis jadinii (assembly GCF_001661405.1). Lineage (NCBI taxonomy): Eukaryota > Fungi > Ascomycota > Saccharomycetes > Phaffomycetales > Wickerhamomycetaceae > Williopsis > Williopsis jadinii. The sequence goes on from NW_017963666.1 coordinate 185,253, forward strand.
TGATTCAACAAGACCAGAACAGAGAATCGTTGCCATTTATACCAATAACTTACCAGATGTCGAGACGCAAGACATTGCCTATTCCACGGACGGTGGTTATACTTTCGAAAAGTATGAAAACAACCCAGTTATAGACGTCAATTCGACCCAATTTAGGGATCCGAAGGTGATTTGGTATGAGGAAACTGAGCAATGGGTCATGACTGTGGCAAAGAGTCAAGAGTACAAGATCCAGATTTACACCTCTGACAATTTGAAAGACTGGAGTTTGGCCTCGAATTTCTCAACCAAGGGTTATGTTGGTTATCAGTATGAATGTCCAGGTCTATTCGAAGCCACTATTGAAAACCCAAAGAGCGGTGATCCAGAGAAGAAATGGGTTATGGTCTTAGCAATCAATCCAGGCTCACCTCTTGGTGGTTCCATAAATGAATACTTTGTTGGTGATTTCAACGGTACTGAATTCATTCCAGATGATGACGCTACAAGATTTATGGATACTGGTAAGGACTTCTATGCCTTCCAAGCGTTCTTCAATGCACCAGAGAATCGGTCAATTGGAGTTGCCTGGGCATCGAACTGGCAGTATTCCAACCAGGTTCCGGACCCAGATGGATATAGAAGCTCCATGTCATCGATCAGAGAGTACACTCTGAGATATGTCAGTACGAATCCAGAATCTGAACAGTTGATCCTTTGTCAAAAACCATTCTTTGTGAACGAGACAGACTTGAAGGTGGTTGAAGAGTACAAGGTTTCAAACAGCTCCTTGACTGTGGACCACACGTTTGGAAGCAGCTTTGCAAACTCCAACACCACTGGACTGTTGGATTTCAACATGACTTTCACGGTTAACGGTACAACTGACGTTACGCAGAAGGACTCCGTCACCTTTGAGCTCAGAATCAAATCTAACCAAAGCGACGAGGCAATTGCGCTTGGTTACGATTACAACAACGAGCAGTTCTACATCAACAGAGCCACAGAGAGCTACTTCCAGAGAACCAACCAGTTCTTCCAGGAGAGATGGTCCACGTACGTCCAGCCTCTCACAATCACCGAATCTGGTGATAAACAGTACCAGCTCTACGGATTGGTTGATAACAACATCCTTGAGTTGTACTTCAACAACGGGGCATTCACATCCACAAACACCTTCTTCTTGGAGAAGGGCAAGCCATCAAACGTCGATATCGTGGCAAGCTCCTCCAAGGAGGCTTACACCGTGGACCAGCTGACTGTGAGACGTCTCACTGTTTGACGAATACGCACGTGAAAGCTATATAAGGGATCACGTGGTATAAAATATGTCGGTCTAAGGCCTTCAGCAAACCGCCACTATATAAACAGGCAGGTTTGTCACTTTTCAACAAAACAAATATACTTCTTCTTTTACCCTTCAGCGTAGTTTGTCTTAGTACTTTTTTCAATTACATATACAACAACATGAGCAGTCTTTGGATAGCAATCGATAATGCTCTCTTTGTTGAAGAGAACCGGTCGCGTGTGTTATCCCGCGAATCCCCGGTTATCGAAAGAGGTGGTGGTATAGCTTATCCTTTTGTTGTCTCTACCATTATGCTCTTATATGCAGTTATATGTGGTGATATGCAGTATTTGCAGTAGTAGTGGGTAGGAAGGAGAGAGTAGTGGTCCGTTTCTATGGATACAAGAGGGATCCAGCCGCGCTCTTCCGGTGAAATATGGTTGGTTATACAACTGAGGAACTATCAAGAATACATTGATCATTATAGTACTCTGTGAGGAGTCTGCATGAAAGCCACCTTATGTTGGTTGCCAGTTCATTGGATCTGCTCCAGCTTCTTCCATAAGATTTTCAGTCTTCTGATTCCTCTTCTATTCTGACTTTCTTGGTCGTCCTCGTCCTCTCTTCTGTTCTGACTTTCTTGGTCGTCCTCGTCCTCTCTTCTTCTCAACCTTGGAAGGATTTCTATTGGAAGCACCCGCGACCCTCTGGTTCTTCTTAGTCTTCTTTTTGATGCGCTGCATAGTGTCGTGATGCTCTTTTAACACTTGAACCGTCTTCAGGAGAACCGCTTTGTTGAATGTCTTCACCGCTGACCTGGAACTTTGAGACGTCGTCTTGCGTATGATACATCTATTGGCCTTTGACAAACAGCTCTGGTATCTGAATACTGGTGGGCAGTAACTGGAATTCGTCTTTGTACTATCTTGATAGAGAACCTCTTTGGCAAATATCGACAAGGATGGGATAAGGCCTTGGCCGTTGTGTGCCCTTCTCATCTTCACACAAGTAATATGAGGACATTCGAAGAATGTATACGCTTGCTTGTGACAATGGGAACAGTTGTACGTAGCCTTTACTTCCATTGTACCCTCCTTTGAGATGGAGCATCGCTTCTCAGTAACAACGGCTGTTCTGGTTCGCAATTGATAATAAACATAAGCACGAAAGTTGATAAACGAATCACATCTTCCCATCTTCTTTGTATAAACTCTCAACACCTTTAGAAGCTCATCAAGAGACAAATCACAGTCCCACGATACACTGTGTTTGTGAGTCTCCATATCTGTTCCAGGTAAACTCTCATCAACGGTTACACTGGTCTCTTTGATATTTAGACAAGACGAAGTAATGATATTTGTTGAGTACAACAATAAGCCATAGTTTGTGAGCACCTCGACATATTCTGGTTCTTCCTCTTCATCAACAGAGTCGCTTGTGTCATCTAAGTCGCTCGTGTCATCTAAGTCGCTTGTGTCATCTAAGTCGCTCGTGTCATCTAAGTCGCTCGTGTCATCTAAGTCGCTCGTGTCATCAAAATCGCTCGCGTCATTCATCTCTTCATCATTTCCAGTCACCTGTCTCACTTTATGCCAATCAAAGGTCATGGACTCTGCGATTTTTACCTTGTCACACTGCATCAGCAGCACTTCGATAATGAGATTTGTGGGGTTCAATCGCCTAAATGCGTACATCTCTGCATTCAAAATCTCACAATGATTGGATGTCATGATATCAAACCTTGGAGTCACCGAATTGTACAGTTGAAGACCTCTAGCACAGTCTTGTGTGTTGGTAATGAGATTATAAGTACTGTTGACAGTCTCTTTCTTATGCCTCTCAAAGAAAACCCCCTTCATTGCTTCTTGGATTGGTGAGACCTTTTCTGGATCAGATTCAAATATCAACCGGAAAAAGTTATGTTGCATAGCCCTTCTATGCTTTGCGATTGTGTACTTGGAGAGATCTCTCTCGACGTGTTTAGAGCATGCGAAGTTCTCAATCGGAACACCACACCGGGTTCTCAACATATCCAAGGCCCTCTTGATACCCTTATCTTGATCCGATATGATTTGTAATCGGGGAGTGCTCTCCTCAGTGATACTATCATCATGCAATTGCAGGGATTCTCGTAGCTTTTTCCAATGCGATCCACCATTCTTCTTGAAGAATGTGTATAGGAAGGTAAACCATTCTAATCCACACTCCGCGTTCTTTGAAAGCATCATACCCAGGGGAACCAGTCCCTTGGACCCAGCCTGGCCGACAATAGTGTATAATGTAATAAAATCCTCCTTGTATCCCTCATTATTGTATAAAGACAAATGGCAAGCATCTAATGAGAGTGTTGGTACTAGGCTTTCGTAGAATTGGTCATCAATGGAGTTGGAGAAATAGATGCACTTGATTTCATCTTGTGGATGTGATATTAAATTGAGCACGGGGGAAGTCAGCTTTGACGATTTTACAGCAGCTTTCAACAGCTTTTTTGCCTTGTCAGTGTTAAACTTTAGCTTCTTATCACCCGCTTGTGTAGTCCTCTTCTTATTAGAGAGAATTGTCAGATTTTTCAGCACTAACTTTTCACCCTGAGAATCGGCTGCAGAATTATCTTCAGACTGATCACTTATGACATCTTCCAATTGTTGTAAAAACTCATCCTGTGCCTCTTTCCATTCAAGAGTTGTATCGCTGACAGCTGGGCCATCTGCATCTGTTGTTGGAGCAGAGTCACTCTCTACTTCTTGCTGTTGTCCATCACCTGCCCAATCGGAAATTATTCTGGACAGCTCAGTTGCATTCTCCTTGCTTAGGATGTTGTCGATATACCTGTTATCCTGTAGAAGTAATGCTATCTCAAAGTGCTTCAAACCCTCTAGAAGGTCTTGACCTTCTTGATTGTCTTGTACATCAGCTGCCAGGCTATTGCTCTTTCTATCATCTATGTGTGAAGTTGAGAGTGCAGCCAATAACATCTGTATCGTGTAATCTCCATTTGCCGTTTTATCTGTGAATTTAGAGAACGACGTTCCCGAGGAGGCTCGTTGAACAGAGTCAAATAATAGATCTTTTGGCTCCTTTTCTTTAGATTCAAATTTAACCTGGCATGTATCTTCTATCGTCTCCTGTGAGTTGGTGTAAATGCTTCTCAAGGTGAGATCAGCAGCTATTGCGGAGAGTTTTTTCTGATATGAAACCTCTTCATGAGGCAGAATTACTCCATTGTTCAGTTCATCTGGATCATAAAGCCAATCAACCATTGCTTTACCAACCTTAGAGGTCGAGTGAGATCTCATCTTTGAAAAGAGCAGATAGTCTTTGAGATAACCGAGGCTATCAATCTCAATTCCATTTTCGTTTGTATCAAAATACCCACCACGTCTCAGCAGATCAACAGCTCTTTCAAGTTCAGGACCCCTAAGCTGTTGTGTTTCAGCAGTACTTCGAGCCAGTGCCCTTTTCGTCAACTTTGGAACCTCACAACAATGTCTCTGGTTGACACAACTAACAGTGCATTGTATGTCATAGTCTAGGATCTTAGTCTGGCAAAATGAACACCGAACCACACGCCTATTATTGGGCCTTTGTTCAATAGAAACATGGACATGAAGCTTCAAGAGACAATATATTTGAACAGCTTGTTGTAACATATGTAAAGACAATAATCTCTCCTCCACAACGAGGGCTTTGTTTTGCCTTCTCTCAATTCCTTGGTTAATGATTGACGTTGCGGTATTTAAAAGGGAAGTTGTTGTACTTCTTCGATAAACAGGCTCGGTAGATTCAAGAGGTGGCCGTGGTAGAAATACAGTGTCCTCACTAGATGATGGCTGCTCTACAATGCTTGTCTCGTTTGCCTCACAATCCTCAACATCGGGCACAGTTCCAGTTTGTGCTTCAGCATCAGAATCAACATCTTGATACCAAGACGTATCTGACATCATCTCCTGATGACACATGCCGAACTCGACAAAGCGTCTTCTCAAATCACTTAATACATTCCCCATATTGAAAGAAAAGCTGCTTTCGAGACTGTTGAACAGCTCAATACACACTTGGAAATGATGTTTACATTCGTCGAGATGGTCCTTCAGGACCCTTCTCTCCGCCACTGGTGAAGCTGATATCTTCTTCTTCACACAAGCAAGCATATCGATCATCCGAGGAGATAGGGACATAACGATGTCCGGGTCTGGTAGAGACATTATGCTTGCCAGTGATCTGTATTCATCGCACGTATTTGCTGTTTGGTCTAATGATTTGTTTACGTTCGCTCTTGGAATTTGTCTCGCGTCTGTGTTATTGTTTTGACCAAGAGGTCTGGATGTGGTGTGCGGGTGAAAGAGTTTGGGACTAGAGATGCCAATGATAGCTCGCTTGATTTGCACTTATTTAGTGGGTGAAAAGTGTTGAGGTTCCATGGCCTTTTAGGCCTCTAATAGCTCGATCAGCGAATGCTAATGCGAGAATGAGCATCATGTATATATTCCTATTTTTGAGTTATATTTTAGTTCAATTTATCTCCTTTTTCTTACATTATTCTTGTGTTATTCTTGCTAGTTCTTGATAAAGCTGTTTCTTCTTCACCGAAATTTACCAAGGGCTTTAGGTATGTATCCTAAAAATTGCATACTTACAAAATTCAACCTTCCAATATTGCCAATCACTCTATTTTAGCTAGTTTTGCAAATGTTTTCGCTCTGGAATTTTATTCTACACATTATGCTGTTCTTCAGGCACCGAAAGCACCATGTTGGTAACGTTTGAAATGGCTCAACCTTTTGCCTCAATTGCGGGAAAGAGGTATCCAATACGCCCCATAAAAATAGTGTAGTAACGATATAATGATACGAGATTATATTATATGGAATGTGGGGCCTTGGTAGATATATTCCAGTTGCATTCAGACACTTTTTTGTTGCTGTGGGTTCTCCACAAGTTAAGACGCAGTATGATCAACACTTACAAGCTCATAACGTTTCACTGATATACAAGACTTGGGTGCTATAAGTGAGACTTAAGGTGATATACCAGTAATATATCTAATGATATAACGTGTTGTCTCCAAAACGAAGCGTGAAGAATAGTGTCATTTATTTGGATCGAGACATCGAAGACTTAAGATCTGGTTGGGAAAAGTCCTTAAGGCAAGGTGCCATTGAGCAGGGTATAGCCTTTTGAAGTTTTTCTGAAGATATCCTTCTGATAAATAACATGCACAGAATGGTTATATAGGCTATATAATCGACTGTAAACCCTTTGATCATATGGTTATTGTAGAATATAAAAATCTTGTTTTCATATGGCCAAAGGAGCAATCGAACAGAAAGGATATACGCAGAGTTAGAGCAGAAATTTCACTCTATATTGGAGCTTTTGGTTTCTCGTTCCGGCCAGACAGTTAATATAGAGAGCACAAGTACATCATTACCCAGGCTGCTAATTCTCAAACTGATAGACAATGGTCATTATTGCCTTTAAGAGTTCATTCATTTCACTGTGGTTGTTGTGCTCCAGAAATTCCGTCATATTTCTGGTTTCACTTTCCACTTGCACCTATTCACCGTGTAATGAGAAGGATCCAGCCCAGCTGGGTGAGAGTAACTCGTTGGAATTTCTAGAATTCTACTCATCAGCTTGAGCCAAGTAAACTCGATAACTGTTAGTTAGCCTCGAGCGAGTTTCAGCTGTGTGTACTCTCTTTTTGATTTTAATCTATAGTACTCTATGATGAAAGTGAAAGCTCTTTCTCAATAGATGTAGCACAATACACTCTTCTTTGTGCGGTTTAAGTGCATACTTCATCAGTGTATCCCTTAGATATGCCAGTGAAGATACTGGCTTTCAAGTGTTAGTATGTAGCCATTAAGCACTAGATGTGTATGACGTCTACAGGTCACCAGGGCTTGGTTTGTCCAACTAGACATATACATAAGATTAGGTCATATTGAACCGAACATTTCAAGTCTATCAAAGATACACCAAATGAATTTTACACTGACCACCTTCAAACCTAAAGAGCAGTACTGAATTGTATGGTGGTTCTGCGTATAATGAATTCCGCAACAGTTGGTTGAGCTTTGAGCTCTCTGCTCTTATGTTAAGGCCCTCCCACAGTGTCGATACATCCTATGCTAGACTTCATAAGTCAGTTAGACGATATAAAATCTGGTCGCTTTTCAATCCAGCGGGATCATAATGACTGTTTATGCTACAACTTTGGAGCCATACGTAAACACCGCTTATCAGATCTACAATCTCAGAGTTCTGTAACTCAGTCATGGTGGTCCCAAAGAGACATAGAGTAAAATCTCTCGAGGTCAACTCTGATCAAGAGGAGAGCCTTGAAATCGTCTTAATTTGCACATTTCTGTGCTCTATTTGACCCATTTCTACTCTACAATTCCCAGAACTGCCCTTAGCTACGACAAGATCAAATACAATGGCTACAGACCCAAAAGGCCTCATACTTAAGAACAGCGAGAAAGTGTGTATTATGGCCATCGAATAAAGCACTCACATAGCTCGTTCTGGAACGCTGTCGTGCGGTCGTGCCCCGGTCATGAGCCCGCCCGAATGGACACCCAGTCCACAATTCAAGCACATACATCTCAACAACCACACAGGCCAGTGCGATACAAAGTTGACAGTGAAGATCAGAAAAATTCGCTCTCTTCTATAGTCCTTTCACTACTCTCATAACACCACTTTTGGGCCAGCAATGAAGTTTAGAACACAGTTCTCAATTTTGAAACCAATTCGCTCGCCAAAAATTTCCCAAGACCGACATACAAAAAACTCCCCGAACTGACTTTCGGGCCAGCTCCATCATTAACTATGATACGAACACATGGATTACACCGCTCCATAGCGAACCATTCGCTCAATAAACTCATAAAACCTACTGTTTTGTATACTACATCAACATCCAATATTCATGTGTATCACAGATGGCCCACATGTACGCCATAGAGACACACACCTGCCCCGTGCAGCCGATTCCGTAGTGAAGGGCAGGCTTGTTGCGCTCGCAGCTAAATTGCAGCCTGGGGGAGAAATTCCCAGTAGGACGTCCCAATTAGGGCAACTTGCTAGTATCGCTTCATCATCTGTTGACATCTTGCGTAAAAAAGCTGGGAAAGATCGAAATATAAGCAATTTTCCCGTTGTTACTACTTTTCATGTACACAGTGTAGACATAAAGATATAAGAGCAAGCGATGGAGGAGAAGAAAGTTGTGTGTATCACTTGTAAGGAGAAAAGAAGAAAGGTGAGTTACTTCGAATGGTGGAGGAAATAGAGAGAGAGCATCGCTAACTGTGTGGGAAAAACAGTGCAACGGTAAGAATCCATGTCTATGGTGCAAGAAGTACAACCAGCCTTGTTCTTACAATATCGACAGTGATCGAAGAAGGCGGAAATACCATACGGATTACATTGATTTCTTAGAGTCCAAGAGCCACAGGCTGAAGGAGTTCATTACGAAATTCGCCAAAGACGATGAGGAGCTCCAGCAGTTGGTTGTTGAGAAGTTGCAGGAGCTGGATTCGAAGGAGCTCCCCCAGTTGAAACCAGTCAAGGACGAAATAGACGGCAGCGTCGAGTCCGTGGAGAACTCTCATCTTATAGAGGAGCTGATGGAGGCCACGAGGAACCTCCGGCTCGATGATGAAGAGCTTAAGCCGAATTACGTCTACAATTCGTTCACCTCTGAATTACAGGAAAAGATCTTGGAGAACAAGGCGAAGTTCAGCTCGGACGTGATCAACTCGGAGTCGTCGCCGTTGGCTCTGGTTGGCTATACGCTAGTCTTCAACGACTTAAGCTACCAGACGTCGCTGGTTCATCTGTTCGAACAGAAATTCGCCATTCATTCGATGTTCTTCCTGAAACTTTTGCCCGTGCTATGGCAGTGCGACTACAACTCCATACTGGACCCGGGCATCAGGCTGCTGATGAACGTTGTCTTCGGCATAAGCTCAAACTTCTCGTCACACCCGCTTGCAAAGGTCCACGGAGACTACTTCATCGCACTGGCTAGAGATTCCCTGATGAGTGTGGTGTGTAAATCTCAGACAGACACCAACATCATCGCAGCCTTGCACCTGCTTTCATGCTACGAAATGGGACAGAATGAACCGTTCCAATCATATCTGCTGGATTCAATGGCTTGCTCTCTTTTGCAGCATATGGGACTGCACATTTCGTACGATGGACAAGAGGATGCGGACGGCCAAACTTATGCCCCTAAGCAGACTCCATTCAAGGCTGCAGCACTGTGGTCCGTATGCACGCATGATCGCATAATAACAAACGTGATCAATGTTCCATCGGTGATACATTTCAAACGAATCGTGGCACCGTTCTACCAGATTGTGAGCGAACCGTCGGACCAGATCCATTTCCAGGAGTTGTCATTTGCTTACATCTCACGCATGTGGTATATCTTTGACCGATTTACGGACCAGATATACTCTGTGCACTTTGACCTCGGGGAGACGAACAACAGACAGAAGGTGATGGCAACGGCGAAGAAGACGTTCAACGAGCTGTATTCATCGCTGCCGTCTCTGCTGAGGCTGAAATCACCGAAAACGCTGGACTTGTCTGACCCAAATCAGACCCATATACTGATTTTCCACCTGAACTACCACTATTTGAAGTTACAGCTGAACAAGATCTTCATAAGAGAAGCGTCGTATGAGTTGAAGAGTTCCATTCTGAAGGAGGCTTCCAAGTGTGGGGAGTTGATCCACACCCTTGTGTCGCAGAGAGAGGTCATTGACGTTGACCTCTTGCCGTATTACTTGCCAAATTTCGTCAACACAATAGTATTGGTGTATCTGTTCATCTTGACAACAGCCAATACAAGCACATCTACTGAAGTCAGTGACAACGAAGTTTCAACGTTCTATTTCTACTTCACACAGGCCAAGACTCTCTTACAGATGTTGAGTATAAACTGGAAATTGGCTAAAAGCTCACTGGAAAATCTATTGAAATTAGAAACCAAGTTTAACTTACAGCCACCTCTATCCTCCTGGAGTACCTTTTCACCAACTGTGCACTCCGATGTCATTACACCGGTGACTGGGACCGACGTCACGCCATTATCCACTACCGGTGGATTCCTGGCATCCACTGATAGTGCATTCTTGGATTGGTTCCAGGAGTTTCCAGATTTTGAACAGATAAAGCATTCAAGACAAGAGATACGGCAGCGGAAACCAGCACAACAGCAACCAACACAAATGTATACCAATTATCCGATTCCAATGTCATTTGAAACCGATACTCCAATGGCCCCACTATCAACAGAACAGGCACCTAGCACCTATCCCATAGGTGATGATATGAATGAGTTCGAATACCACGTTGACAATCTATCCAACTGGGAGTGAGAACAAGTACATGAGCGATATAACAAATACGCTATATATTGTACACACACGCCCTTCTATAATGGGAATTGATCCATGAAGCAGTTGGCATCCCTTTGATCGTTTGGCATCTCGCTCATCCCAAAGCTGTTTGTTTGACGTGATAATGCCTCTTCGAGGCATGGCACGTTGATCTTCCATCTCTTTGCCAATTCGCTCAACACCTGGATATCCCTTACACCACGTCTCCAATACCTCCCAATGACCACCAAACAAGTGATGTAGATCTTCAATCTATCAGCACTTCTCGACCTCAGACTCTCGTCCTTGTTGGTCATGAGGAAGAGATCAAACGTTGCACAAGTGAGCACGAGATACGATGCAAAATACGGGATGTCCTCGTTGCTCTCAAACTGTGCTGTTAACCGACCTATGAGATCGGCAGAGATCTCACACTGTTGCATCATGGTGTTGATAACTTTCAACGGCATCTGTTTGAGATAGGCCCTGTGCAATAACAGGTAAACCACCGAAAATGACAGGTGCAATGTCAGGATCCTTGTGTCTGTTATTACATACGATAACTTGAAGTCCTCCGGCAGCGAATTCTGTAGTTCTTGTAGTGCTTCAACGCCCTGTTGAATCAAGGAGAGTCTATGAGAAGCGTGTAGGAACTCAGCCTTTGAAGAGTAGATCTGTCCAAGGAATTTGTCATGGATAAACCATAGCTTCGTGTGGAATGCAAACGAGACCTCTGTTATGTATTCCTCCAGGTTATTCTGCCTTAGCAGCGGCTTGTAGAAGTCCGTTTGCACCCTGAAGTACTGTATACGGCAGCCACGTCCCAATACACTGGTGATGATTCTATCCTGAAGTATGATGGACCAGAACATCGCAGATGACTTCCCTCTATAAGGGACAAGTGTGTTGTTTGCCGTTGAGTTCATGGTGGGCATTAGATGTAAACCCATGTACTGGGTCATACTAGCACTCATGACGCAGTATGCCCATGAATTCGCATCCAATCCCATTCCCAGTTGGAAACAGCTCAGTATCAGGAAAGCCTGTAAGACGTATTCGTTGATATTCTTTGAGGCCTTCATCGTCATGAATTCAGCCTCTTGTAAGAATGTGAATGCCAGGTCTCGATGGTTACTGAAAGATGCTCCATACGTGAAGATTGCACACATCAGCAGCTGTTTGGAAACGTCCTGTGAAGGATACTCCCACGTCCGAACTTCATCCAAAGTCTGCCACGAAGCTAAGAAATAACGGGCAAAGGACTTTGCAAAATTATCCAGAAGCTGGCTTCTGAACTCTGCAGAGCTTGAGACCAAGTCGAACTTGGTGGATGCTCCAATGAACTGGTCCTCCTTCTCTAGGCTCTCGTCCACTTTCTGGCGACCACTTATCGGCCCGTAGAACTCGGTGATATCCCTATTCGTCGACTTCTGTCTAACACGCCATTTCGTATTCACCAGCTCATCTATGGCCTCCTCGTCTGCCAAATTCTTAACGAATTCCTCACTCATACCAACCTTGTTGTTGTTTGGATTCCCTGCTGAGTTGAGTTGAAGTTCGTTCAGATCTGCCTTCAACTTTTCAAAGCCAAGCAGCTGGGCCTTTTCGGGGTTCTCCCGAGCCAGCTCATCAACCAGCTGCTCTATCAAATCAGCTTTCAGCTCCAAATAGTCCACATAGGTGGAATCGAACTTCCATTTCCTTCTATCCTTATCAACTGGATACTCACAATCGGCCTTGTTGTACTTGATACACATCGAACATGGCTTTTGACCATCGCACCTTCTTTTCCTCTTTCGGCAAAACGTGCACGCCATGGTGGCAGTCTTCTTCTCACCCATCTTTGAAGTATCCAGAGAGCCCTTGAGCCCCAGCTGGTGGCTGAAGAGCCGTATAACATCATTGGATGATATAAGAGCTATGAGTCCATCGTGCAACAACACCCAGACACCTATTAATCCAGACACCTATTAATCCAGACACCTGTAAATCCAGACACCCAAACATCCATACACCAAGCAATAACTGTGGATACACACTCAACCAAATACACCAACTGTTCATGACACATCTTATACACACCAAGAGGTGTAGAACTGACCCAGCCAAAGTCCTCTCATCATGTGCTGACTATCAAACAACATAAAACTATAGTTTCTTGTTATAAATGACTATTAAAAAAAGCGAAATAATGGGTATGTATTATGTAGAGAAGGTTACAAGTACGGCGTGGATGAATATTACGACTGTCTCTTCTCTTCACCTTGGGAGATTTCAGTCTTTTCCGCTTGACTGGACACTTCGTTATTTGTTGTGCTTGTTGAGCTTGAAGGCTGGTGTGCTTGATCGATGTGGTCCAATTCGTGAGGCAATTGAGAGCCTGTTGGTATACCCATAGTACCGTCAGAGTTCTGAACACCACCCCAAGCTAAGAAGTCTCTTCTGACTTCAACGTAGTCGTAGGCGAATTCACCGATTTGGTCCTCATCCATACCCACAGCTTCAGCTTCTTCACTTGCCCTTAGGTGTAAGCCTGGCACTTTATCAATGACGAAGCACAAAATTGCAGTTACAGTGACGGACCAGCCGATGCAAACACCTATCCATGCAATCTGTTTATAGATTTGTTTGTAGTTGTGTGATATCCAGCCACCGTCGTGCTCAGTGACACCATCCATCCCAATGACCCAGTCTGCTCCAAACAGTGCGTTGGCCATCAGCCCCAGGACACCAGCCATTCCGTGCTCAGCCAGGATATCGAGGGCATCATCGACTCCCACCAGGTACTTGATACCAGTGGAGAAGTTACACACGACACCGGTGACAATTCCCAAAACCACTGAGCCATAGGTTGGAATATCTCCTGAGGACGGCGTAGCAGCAACTAAGCCTGAAATGATACCAGAACACATACCAACGGTGGACCATTTGCGTTCCAGCCTGTAGTCCAGCAAACACCATGTCATTGCTGCAAAACACGCACACAGGTTTGTATTCATAATGGCGTACATGGCTCTTAGAGAAGGATAAAGCGCAGTACCGCCGTTGAAGCCCAGCCAGCCAAACCAAAGAATCGTCGTTCCCAACGTCACCAGGGACACGTTATGAGGCCTGAAATTGATCAACAGCTTCTCCTTCCGTCTCCCCAGGAACCACGAGTACGTGAACCCTGTGAAACCAGAGAGGATCTCAATCAAGCCGCCGGCATAGTCCAGCACTCCCCAGCGGGCAGCCCAGCCAGCGGGTCTCCAGATCCACGCAACGACAGGACAGTAGCACAGCGTTGCCCAGAGGAACAGGAACACCATATGAGGCAGCAGACGGCCTCTCTCAGCGACACAGCCCGCTATGATGGCCAGCGTAACGCACAGAAACATGTTCTGGAACAC
>NW_017963666.1:199740-288859 GCF_001661405.1 Williopsis jadinii
AGCAAAACAACCCTCTCAGCACACTAAACCAGTTGGAGATTCCGAGAGTGAGCAGCGAGCCAGCACGGAGGTTTAGACGAGGAGAGAAGGAGAGAATGAGGAGGATGGGAGAAGCAGGGAGAAGAGAGGAAAAACTTGCTGAGTATTAATTATAAAATAACTTCTCTCTCCGTCGTGGTGTCGGTTCGCTCTGCCTGGCGCTCTCTGCCTGCCGGCGTAAAATTTTTCTCCCCTTGCCATTGTGGGCCCAGCGTTCTGCTTAAATTTAGCTCATTCCGTCTGCAGGGAAGGACGCTTCCCACTGGCTCCGGAGAGCTTTGCGTCAGCCTGGCTCTGTCTCGCTGTGCCAGCCTGGCTCCGTCTCGCTTACACGCCAGGCCTTGCCGTTGGAAACATACACAGCACTGTGCTACCGCTTTCAATTGGCCCATCTACCGGGGCCTTAGCAGGGCTCCACCGCGGTGGTGCTGGTGCTGCGTACCGTTCAAGTGCTGGGTGGCAGTCCCCACTGCGCTAGGCGGTCCCCCACTGCGCTGGGCTGCGTTAGGCTGGGCTGGGCTGCGCTGGACTACTTTTTTTCTGCTCACGACTCTGCCTACGGAACCTGTACCAATGTGGATGAAAAACTGGGGTTTTGATCTCGACAACCACACCACACGAGGTGTCATGACAGAGAACAATTGACCCTTGCATTATCTGCCCCTCCTTTCCCCTTCGCCCTTGCAATTGTTGCTGCTGCTGCTTTTATCTTGTTGTTTTATCTTGAAATTGGTGTGTGTGTGTGTGTGTGTTTTCTCCAGTCGGGTTTAACTGGATTTGATTCCACGCCTAGGCTGGGGTTGACGGTGCGGGATGGGCTCCAGCGGTGGGAGTTGGCTAAAGCCGGTGGGGCCCAGGCGGGAGCGCGTGGCGAGCCAGCTGGGCGCGCGATTAACGGTGAAGACAGGCCAGCTATCTCCGACTGAACATCTTCTGATCGTGTGTGGAAATCAAGGGAGAGGCGAGCTGTGATTGGCTGAAGATTAACGTGCCTTATCTACTGCTTGTTTCTTTTTCCTGCTTCCGTTCCGCGCTGCACGTTGAAACGGCGCCTTTGGTTACGTAAGGGCTTATGTAAGTGATTACGTAAGGGACCACGTAATAACACCCGCACACCAGTGGCATGCCCAGGGCTCCCGCACCGGTTCGACAAGCTCATCGTCTCATCTCGTTGGAGCTCGTTGTAGCACATTTCATCACGCTCAGTTCCGTTCCACTTCGTTCCACTTCGTTCCACTCCGTCCCACTCCAATGGAGAAGTACACCCAGTTCAGAGATAAAGCCACCGGGATCTCCCCCTTCATCCCAGTGGCCTCAGCCAGCTCATCGTGGTCTCTGGTCGGAGTACTGGTGCTAGTGCTAAGACTACCTCTGCTGCTCCTCGTGCTACCACTCTACCCATTATCACCCACAACGTGGTGCAAGCTGACCTCGTGGATCCTTGGTCTGTGCAAAGTAGACACCTCGATCCACGGGATGAAAAGATCAACAGACATCTCAAACTTCTACCCTAAACAAGGTGAATTGTACATCACAAACTTCACCTCTCCATGGGACATCTTCATCATCTTTGGTTCTCTAATTACAAACTCCACCCCGGTCCTATTGATCCCAAGAGATAACACCTTTTATCAGCTAAAATCACCTTTGCAGTTCATCAAATTTGCTCTCGGCTATGACCTGGACTTGCCGATTTATACCTGCTCCACTAAGGATACCTGCTTCTTATTCGCAGAAGGTACCACTTCGAATGGTAAATCGTTGTTGAAGTTTGCTCCAGAGATTCAATTGGACAAGTTCAAACAATTCAAGTTCAAAACCCTACAGATTAAGCTACAGCCTGTTTCATTCTGTACTCCTCTACCAATGTCATTATCACAGTGGTGTTTCCGAATGTTGACAAACGTCAAGCTGTTGAATGCCAAATGTAAAATTGGCTTCATAGATACATACGACGATAAAGTGTTGGAACGTGCAAGAGAGTTGTTCATTACAAATGGTAAACTGAAATCAGTGGATTTGGGAATCCATGAAAAGAAGCAGTTCCTGGCCATCTATGCAAAGAACCATAGCTAATAGTAACCTGAAGTTGAAATTGATGCTGAATCTTTGGTGAATGGATCCGGAATGTCCATAGGGATTGATCTCCCCAGGGGTAATTGATTCATTAGAGTCTCCCTCTTCACGATTGTGTCGAACGTGAATTGATCGTTCAGTTTGGAATATTTAACCTCTAACACCTGGCACATCTCGAAAAGCAGTTGTAGATACGGTTGCAGCGTCCTTGGTAATCCATGTAGAAGGTCCTGGTCCAGTTTAACGTTCTTTTTAACCTTCCTCTTCAGAGTATGGAGTTTGGACTTGATCTTGTTCCTCTGGTCATCTCCTGGCTCACCACTGGATTGTATGGCCAGCAAACCAAGTGATAACCATCCCAAGCTTTCACCCATCTTGGATTGGTTATAGCTGTCACAACTCAACAATGTATACGTTAAGCCTTGGACAAACCTCTTGATGGGGAGCAAATAGTCATTCCAAGACTTATGGACAAGGTTGTAAGGCCTATTGAGCTCGTCCTTGATCCATATACACACACGCGAGAGAGTAGCAACGTTGAACCTCGAATCCAGCTCATAATCGTTCGACTGTAACTCTTTCAACTTGGTGCAAATGACACCCAGTTGTAACCCACTCATCGTGACGCCGAAATAGAACCGTTTCATTGAGTCAGAGCACTCTTCCACGGAGCCCGTGTAGCTATGCTTCATGGCAAATTGAAGGTACGACAGGCTCTTCTTGTAAAGCTTCACACTGTGCTGCCACTCAACAACCTCAACGGCCCTCGCATTGTACGCCAACGACAGCTGCACCAAAACCATGTGCAATTCATCTCTCATCAACCATTCGCCCTTATGGTTACACTTATCCCATGGACATACACCACTCAGCACATATGAGCAGTCCCATATGGTGGAACCACAGTCCAGGTCCTGTTGCATCGCCATGAGAAGATCGAGGTAATCCGTCAGAGATGAGATGTAAACCGTCATGTTTGTAGTTGGGGAAGGTCTCAACGTTATGGCCCTCTGTGCCAATGGGTGGGCATTTGGCACCGGCTCAATTGGGAGAAACGGTAAGGGTGTGTTTGGCAAAGTGAGCATCTCCGTGGTGAACGTCCAATTGACGCTTTGAGCCTAAAGAGAGAGAGCGAGAGGTGTTCACAAGGTGTCCAAGAGATGCTTTGTATTATACGCGAGTACAATACACCCGGACATTTCAACACCCGGACATCTAAACACATTAACACCCGGACACCTTAACACCTTAACACCCACACACCCAACATCCATCCTCAAAGGCCCATCCAGCCAGCCTATTTTACTTCTGTCAACACTTCCACCACCGTTGTTCTTCCCACAAGACTTCCACCAGGGTTTCCAACAGGGCCCTCACACACGATCCTCTGTTCTCGTTCCACAGACACTGAGCTCTCATACAAATGGACACCGTAGAAACAGACCCTGCGAGCCTACAGCACGCTCTGACCCTCAGGGATAAGCTGGACTCTCTCATGAGAAGAACCGTTGCAACACAGACAAAATGCGAACAGCTGGAGCACGAGAACAGGTATCTACAGGAGTACGTCGGTAACGTGGTCAACAACGAACTCATACAGAAGAAGTAGACCGGCTCTTTCCATAGAAGCAGGCTTGGTTGGCTGGAGAAGGTTTGTATACATTTACAGGGTTTTTGTGCACTGGTTTGTTTACCTCCATTTGTAAATGTTACGATACAATGATCCTTTGTGAAGTATTCGACAAGGTGTATACAGTGTAGCGTAGCAGCCTGTGTATTATTCAGGAGAGTATGCGTAGTGGAGGACAGCTCTTGGTGGTTGACCAAATGGCGGAGAACATTGACGAGCAGTTGAGCTCTGAGGGGCCATTCACGGGCACAGGGTTGAAGTTACGCTCAAGGGAGTTTGGCAACATACCGTGCTTGACGTCCTGGGATCCTAATAGAGGGCCAAAGGCTAAAGCTAGTGCACCATTCAATGATCCGGGTCCTTTGGTGATTAAGACGTCACAGGCATTGCTTTCTTCAGCCAATGACAACGTTTATACCAATGGCGAGGAGGAAGAATACGGGTTAATGCTGCTTGTGGACCCTCCCTTGGATTGTGTAACCTTACAAGGTTCGCTGACGATAGATGGCACACCACCAGTTTCTCTCTTGAATCCATTTCAACGGTTTGTGGAGGTTGAGCCTCCAATGTACGGGTCCAGATTGGCACCAGATGATGCTCCCTTAGATCTCTCAAAGCTTCTGCAAGAAGCGACGATGAACGTTGAGCTGTTTCCATTCTTTAACATGGATGGTGAATCTAGTCCAGAGGAACACAAATTGATGGAGATATGGAGGTATGAACTTGGAGAAGAGGAAGAAGAAGTGCCAGATCTCGAACAACAACACCAAGACGATGATTCAATACTTGTGAAAGCCTGGCAAAAGGTATTCCACAGGGGCGTTTATTCACCAGAGAATCAACATATACAAAATGACCCATGGTATCGTATAACACA
This sequence comes from Williopsis jadinii, assembly GCF_001661405.1. Classification (NCBI taxonomy): domain Eukaryota; kingdom Fungi; phylum Ascomycota; class Saccharomycetes; order Phaffomycetales; family Wickerhamomycetaceae; genus Williopsis; species Williopsis jadinii. The sequence goes on from NW_017963666.1 coordinate 204,363, forward strand.
GCAGATCAATTCGAGGGAGAACTCAGACTTGCACACACCATTGACACCACCAGCTGGCTACCAACGCTTCCAAGTTGAAGATGAAGAAAACCATGTCATTTCATACTTCCCAACGTACTAAATCTAGTACAAGCAGCATTAATAATAGCTAGGTTATAAGTCTCATTTCGATTGTTATTAGTTACATCTCCTCAGTGGTAATTAAAAATAGTAATATTGGTCGTAATTCATCTGCTCATGACAGTTTAACCAGCTCGCTGCACAGCAGAACCAGCCAATTCATCTCTGCACAGAGGACAGGTTTCACTCTTTATAAGCCACCATTTAACACATTCATGGTGGAATAAGTGTCCGCACGGTAACTGTGTAATGTCATCATCTTTCGCCAATTCTTCAAGGCAAAAGCACCTTATTTCCTTCAAGTCATCATCACTTTCGAAGCGAGGTAGTTTATCAAATCTCCTAAATTTGTACTCTTGTCTCTTGAACTTGATCAACCTTCTCAAGTTTTTCAACATCAGTCTAAAGCACTTGTAAGCGGAGGGCATCACATGTACAGGGTAAGTTGTCAAGTTGTTGTTGAACATCACGGTGTATAGACAGAATAGTGACAGTCTAAGCACTGTCATCAGTAGCTCCATAAGTAACACGGTATAGGAATGAAGCTGAGGGTATGGTCTTGACCTTGAAGAGCTTTTCAACTTGTATTGGAACAGAGTGTGCATTATTAGTGGCAACAAGTTCAAAGTCTCATATCCAAAGATCATGAATAACGATGTTTGTTTGAAATTCGTGGCTTGCCAAAATATCAGCAGATCAGTACCGACAAGGGTGATGATTCCGTACAGCAGAGGCCGGTTACTGCTACCTTCTCGTAACTTTTCCACCCTAATATCACAGAGATGATGGAAAGATTTCAAAACGAGCAGGCTCGCAAAGAGTAAAGCGTAATGGCACACATCGCAGATCCCTATCGACTCGGCCTGCGAGTTTCGAAAGATCAGCAGCCCACACACAAACTCGAAAAGGGTATAGTTGAACTTCTCTCTTATCGTGGTCAGCTCAAGTGGCGTCAGTACAACATCACCAAACACGATCCATTTCACCACCCTTGCGAGCAGTACAAAGATAATCAGTAGGAAATGCCATATAGTGAGCTTGTCACAAACGTCATTCAGAGGTTGGAACGACAACGATCGTATGTCCGTGGTATCACAAGGATACAGGTGCAGCTCTTGTAGCAGTTTGCGGAAGATCGAAACACCGACAATGGCGTATAACTACGGCCAGTACTGTTAGTATTGCGACGGTAACTGAGGCATTAAAGCGTCAAAAACACGGGCAAAACTCACACATTTGTAAGCCTTACGTTTCATAACGGATCCGGTAGGCTTATGGCTTCTTATCTTAGGGCAGTTACTCCTGATTTTGTATTGTTCTGTTCCATCAAAAGTGCTTTAGATGTGGTTGTCATATTAGAAAGTAGCAAAATTCGCTACTAAACGATGTGCTCGGTAACGATTTCGTGTTTTTTCGCCATTTTTCGCCGTTTGCCGCTATTGTCTTTTTGTGACAAAACTTTCCCGAGTTGTGCCGAGATCCAACACGCGGGAACCTCCGACCAGCCAGTTTTTCCGCGCGTCACGTGACATATACGTACTTCTTCACCGAGCTCTTATTCTTCTAATCATCATCAAATTGAATATACACAAAGCTTTGATATATATATATATAAATATGTGGACAGATACAATTGCCCGATACATGGACGTTCACGCTCTGTAGGGCCCTTTTCAGAACTTTCTACCAAGCCATTTGAGGAACTTCACACCGATGAATACACCGGTTCCAACGATAAGGCCTTCGATTCCCAGAAGGATCTTGTTCTGGAACTCCACTCTGGCAACAGCCTCGGAGTATGGGATGTCGCTTCTGAATGACACCATTGTATACAATGGGATCCACTTCTCCCTGAGGTAATAAGTGAGGATGAAGTCGACTCTCTTACGTAATACGAATAGCTTCGAGGTGACTTTATGTCTCATCTCCTTGTAGTTCTCCTTTGCCAGATCTACAATTGCAACAAGATCCTTGTGTCTCGTTTCAGTGTATTCGTTGAATGCCTTTTCAACGTCATCTTCATGCTTGTCCAGAAGGGCCATCAACACGTCCACGTCTTCGAATCCACAGTTCATACCCTGTCCATAGAATGGAACCATTCCGTGCGATGCATCACCTATTATGAGACATTTGCCGGTATGGTTGTACTTGTTGCAAGTCACAGATAGCAGCTTGCCTCTTGGGTGCATGTGGAATGCGTACAACAGTTCCTTTTCAGTGATTAGATCCACGGCATCTGGGAAGTTCTCGTTGAAGAACTCGAGGATCTTCTCATCAGAGTGTAAAGTATCCATGACATCCCATGGAGCGAAAAGGGTCGAGGTAAAAGAACCATCCAGGTTTGGTAGTGCAATAAGCATGAACTTGTGTCTTGGCCAAATGTGGAGATGGTTTGCATCTATCTGGAAATCACCATCCTCACCAGGTGGGATTCTCAACTCCAGATAGGTGGAATCGATATACTCCTGGGTGAAATCCATTCTGATATACTTCTGGAGTAAATGACGAACCGCGGAGAAGACACCGTCAGCTCCAATCACAATGTCGAAGGATTTGATGTCCAAATTGGCAAACGTCAATGTCGGTTGGCCCGAAAGATTCAAATTCTCCAGTTTACGACCGAATTCCACCTTGATCAACTCATGGTTATCCAGCTCGTTCAATAAGAGATCGTTCAGATAGCCTCTGTCGATACTGTTGATACATTGGTTATCCAAATCGTACCTCTGAGACTCCAATTCACCTTCAACGTGATGGATCATACGACCTTTCATTGGAATGACATGTTGAAGAATGCTGTCACACAGCTTGAAGTCAACGTTGCGCAGCGCATTCACTCCACGATCAGAAACAGCAAGGTTGATCGATCTCAAGTTCTTGTTCTTTGCAAGTCTCGGATCTCCACGCTGCTCAAACACGGTAACCTGATAACCTCTTTTGGCGAATGCCAGTGCAGCTAACGAACCAACTAACCCAGCACCAATTACGGCAACCGTCTTAACCTCCTTGATATCATCCATGATCGCGTGTTTTCTTTCCTTCTTTTCTTACAAACTGACTCAGCACTTTGTATACGCAGTGTAAAGAGTAGAGAGAAGTAAAGAAGGGGTTAATTGGGCAAGATAAATTTCATAATCAGTCGATAAAAAAGTGGAAATTATGAGCCGGTTATACCCTAAAAAATGAGTTCATGTCCGAAAAGGGCAAGTTACGAGGGGAAGTCACGGGACCAGGAGGTCGGAAGTGTTTCGTATATATACATCCGTACCTCACCATACTTAACCTGGGATTGATGGCACCCCCGATATCTCTTCTACTTCTTTACTTATCCTTATTTCAGCGTCAGTTCAACGGCAACTTAACGTCAATTCGACATCTAATCTATCATGGCAGAAGCTCGTATCCTCGCGCATATGAATAAAGACCACTATGTCTCCGTGGAGGACTATTTGGTGGTATACGGTAAGGTGACTTCAATTGAAAAGGTTTCAAACGTCAAGATGACCGAGATCTCTTTGGACCATATGACGATTACGTTCAACTATAAGGAGGTTGAATATTCCTTGGAGAAAGTTATACCATTTGAGCCTCCTTTAAAGGACTTGAAAGAGGCACGTGAAAGATTGGTTGAGATGGCAAGATTCGCAGCAAAGGAACGCGGATTCTCGCCATTCCAGATTAAAGATTTCACTTACCCTGGACTTCGTAATAGATTGCTGATATCGTTGATCTATCTACCTGCAATTACCCATTTCGCACCTGATCTAATCATCAATCCAACTGTTAGAGGCTTCATTGGAGACTCGTTTGGTGACTGGTTGGTGAACAACTCTCTAAACATCACTTGGTTAACCCTGGGTATTCATGCCCTGGAATCATTGTTTATCATGAGACCAAAGTTGAACCACTTCAGAGTCCCAAGGGACTACCAATTGGAGTGGTACGTGTCTTCTATCATCGAGGGCTTCCCTGCAATCCGCAGATTTAACAAGCTCGTTGAAGAGAAAACCCACTAAAACAACGGTTCGGAGATTGCGGTCATAACATGGTCTTATCGGGAGATAGTAGTTTTAACATTACATAATATCTTACGTAATCGATGAGCTTACGTGCAAAAAAAATTTCCCGTTATGTCTTCATGATCATCTTCTTTTAATACACATTTCCAGTCTCTTACTTTCGTACAAAGCATGGCACCAAGACAGTCAAAGACAGCTAAACGTTCTGCCAAACAGAATGGACAGCGTGATATCCAATCAGAGGTTTTCAAAGACTCACACGCTCGTAACAGATTGGCTATAGAGTCAAACCAAACTGAAAAGTCCAAGGTACGTAAACCAAGCAAGAGTAAAGTCAAGAAGGAGCAGGCTTTGATACGGTTGTACGGTAAGAAGAAACAAAGAGAGTACCAGGAGAGTGAATTGGATCTGCCGGTGCTCAATAGGGCAATTATCCCCGGTGCCAAACGTCCCAGAGGTAAGAAAGGTAAGAAGTTTGTCAATGAAGACCCAGAGGACCAGACTCAGATCAACAGAATCATTTCTGAAATCATCATCAAAGATGAGAAACGTGACATGTCGAAGCTTGAAAAGGCAACCAAATTGGAGGAGTTGAGAGAATTGAAACGTAAAGAGATGGAACAGAAGGAGGAAGAGAAGCAGAACAAGTTGGAGGACAAGAAGTTGGAAATCAAAAGTAAAGCTGCAAAGGCAAGAAACGACAGAAGAAAAAGAGCCAAGCTGCTGAAAAAATCAGCGGAAACTGTTGAAGAAGAGAAACCAAAGAAGAAGAAGGTGGCATTTGCATAGGTTTTTATACAATTTGTTCTTGATCTATGTTTTAATATTAGACAACATTCCCAAATGTAGAATTTGAAAATTGTCACTCTTGATGAGTCTCTGTACACTTATAAATGTTAATGTAAGGATCGTGCTGGTTATTTGCAGCCAACATCATACGATGTGGATGTAATGCCAATGAACTGAGGAATGGTGTTCTGTTATTCAAACTCGAAGAGAACCCACTGGAGTTTTTGAAGCTTGAAACCAGATCACCACTCGTCGTCCATATCCTAACCATTCTCGAACCTGTTGCAATTACAGGTGCATGCTCATGGACCTGGATACTCGTCATGGATTTTTCATGTCCTTTGAACGTCAAAACAGGCTCATCCATTCTAATGTCCCAAAGATTTATGGTGGAGTTTGTAGACCCACTCACAAGCTCACGGTACCCACCTCTTTGCATATGGATATTCGTAATCCAAGAGCGCTCACCAAGTGCATTACGCCAAAGTTTGACCATCGAGTCTCTAGGGTCAACACGACGATCATAAACCCTGATGCTACCATCGCCAAACCCTGCAACAAAGATGTTTCCAGCAACTTGGTCAGAGGTTAAGGAAGTTATAGCGCTAGACGATCTTGCTGGGATGTCAACGAGGCACATTTCACGAGGTGCGTCCCAGATTCTAATGATCTTGACATCACCAGTAGCCAATAAACTTCCTCTACTCTGTTGCCACTCCATCAGGAGTCCTGTTGATCTAGGCGTTAACAACAAATCAGTCAATGCTCTCCACGATGTTACAAGTGAAACATCAGTATTTGAATGGAAGTCCTTATAAAGCTTCACAATACCATCAGAGGACCCTGTAAATAACAAGGGTAAATCATCCTCATTGATCAACTTTAAGTCTGTTATCTTCGTTCCAAATGGATTGCCATTGTTGAACCTGGAAAGTTGCTTAGATTCCTCCCAGTCAAACGTCGTCACTTGGTCACGATCATCAGAAGTTACCACATAATTTTCAAATTGTGCAAATTTGATCAACTTAGGTTGAGTCTTGTTATTTAACACTGCAATATTTGTCTTCCAATCACCACGAAGGGAGAGATTTTTCTGTGGCTGAGTCTCGTTGATAATTCCCTCGTTCCTATTCCGCCTCCAAATACGACGCGTATACTCCAAAGAACCAGGTTCGTCGACTTCATGTTTATGCATCTGAGGTTCTTGAAAATATTCAACACTATACTCAAAGAAATTGGAAATCAAGGGTAAAGTCAACTCTTCATTTTGTGACTCCTTTGCATCGAATCTTGCTGTCCTTGGATGTAGTGTGGAATCATCGTTGAAAAACACATTTGACATTGAAGACTTTGATGGATCGGCTGAATTCGAACTATCATTGTTTGAAGACCAACCAAACGGCCTGAGAATGTTCGATAACGACAACGTTCTTCTCAATAAAGAAAATCCAGAGGTGGAATTTTCCTGTGCTTTGTTATCCTTATCACCCACAGTGACAGATCTTTGTTGTGTGCCATTAATCTTAAAAGGTTTTGGTAACGGTTGAGTAATAGAGCTCACAACAGTTGACGAGGCCGAACTTTGGATCATCAGATCTTCCATTTCAGATACAACATCCCCCAAATCAGATTCTCTCAGTTTTATCAAGATGTAGTCAATGATATTTTCGGCATATATCTGAACCTGGGTGTATCCGTCACACGAAAACAACATCAATGCCTTAAAAATGATATGATATATTGAGCCATATCCGATTGATTGTTTGTTCTCAATTGAGATATTAGTGACAGTGGAGATCTCGATCTGTAGTTCGTTAAATGCCAACACGATGAAATTGTTTATATGCCTCTTGACAATTTTCGAAAGGCAAATGACAATCTCCTTTCTAACCACTGGACTTGCATCGTTGGCGAGTGAGAGAACAGTCATGATAACGTTTGTTTCCTCTTTCATCTCTTCATCCTCTTCTTGATCTGGCAGGAAAGCCATTAATGCTAAGATGACAGATGCTCTCACTTCTGGAATTGGATCGTTAACTTGCTTGTATAGCCTATCTAACAATCCCTCCTTTTGGCATATCCATTTGGCCTCATGGTTTCCCTCCCATAGTTGTGATATTAACAAAGCACACCATTGACGTAATAATGGATTATCGGAAGTTTCAACGTACTGTAAAAGCCTATCAACAAGGTCTGGACTGAAGCACAATTTCTGTCCATTTTTGAACCCCTTGACAAATAGACTCAATATTAGCGCGCACAGCGCTTTGTGATCGTTGTTGATATTATTTGTTGGATCCTTCGGGTTGAGCATCTGTAGGAAATAATTGAACCCTTTATCCTTGATCAATTCTTGTTGTGTATTTTTGTAATCAACGGCCATTATACGTGCCCAGATAAACACCAAGACCGGTTTCAGATCAGGGGCAGGACTTTGCAATAACTTTAAAACATAGGGAAAGATCCCTATAGAGAGTGCCAAATAAACGGCCCAAGGACCTAAATCTAAGAACTGCGACAAAAGCACAAGTGCCCTTACACGATGTACTTGTGACAGTAGTACCTGAAGCACTATTGGTAATTGTTCTGGTGGCTGTCTTGCTGAAGATCCAAATTTCAACCAAAGTTCAAAAGCTGTTAGTTGTTGTTCGAAGAACGTTGAATGCTGATAATTTTGCAAATTTTGATCATTTGTGAAATTTGATGTCCCATTACTCGATTGATTTGAGTGAGAGTTTGAAAATGAACTCCCATTGGTGGTTGGAGGTGAAACCATTGGGGATTGAATTACTTGCCCCAACGGTGAACTTGATTCATTAACGTTTTTCAAGATCTGCGTGAGTACTTGGTCTATGGCCAAGTCCCAAGATTCCCACATAGAATGGAACTGGGTATCTGGTAGAGGTGGATCTGAGATTGGATGACAGCCATAAGTAGGCATAATCCTCGTAGCCAATAGGAAATTTCTGAAAAGTGCAGCAACCATTAAATCTTGCCTGAATAATCTCTTGAATAGAGGTCTTGGTAAAGAAGTCCACGCAATGGTATCGGTGATTGCTGTGAAGATCCAATTCAATTCTCCCAATGGGGTACGGCGATCTGTCAGTTTACCCGGGATGATAATGTTACCGTTAGGGTTATTCTTTGCCATTTCCAACAGCGGACCGAAATAGCTTCTCTTAATCGGGGATTGCATGATAAACCACTTGATACTTATATCTATAGGGCATGTAAGACACGAAGTGAACAAGTCTGCTGGTAGTTCTGGATCCATGGGCAATAGCTCATTTGACCTACATGCTGCCAATTGGATACAGTCGATGTATGCCGTTGCAGGAGATGGAGATTGCTGGTCGTGGTTCACCTCGTTATCATCGTCAATTCTCTTCTGTACAAACTTGTTGAAGTTTGTCACGATATTCCCAGCGCTGTTGCAATCCCAGACGAAGATACATGGGGCACCCAGCCATGTCTGTAAATCATATAGCGATATTGGGATGTACTGCGTGTAGTTCCTGTTAAAGACCCAAATCTCACCACTCTGTGTTGGCTGAGGAACACCATGGCCGTTGTAGTGGAAGAGTATACGTTCATCCCTGGCGTTTCTCCTCAGCGAGTTACAGAACCTCTTTACATCCTCAACACAAGGGTCAAGCGACTGCTTATAACGAGTCTTCAACGAGAGCGTCTCGTACTGGCTCTGCAAGTTCTTCCCTATAGCCTCGATGGCTTTCTTCGTGTCATTGAACGTCACAGGATCGATCCACGCCTCGGTCTTTGCACACGGATGGGTCTTAACCACATCTGGCGGGTCAACACCAATGTTGAGACAGAGAACAATAGCAGCGCTAACGGTCTTCTGGCGGTCTTTCATAACTTTCCAGTCAGCTATAGGTTGGTAATAATCCCTGTTTGCAGCCTTCTCATCATCTGTCAGCGCATTGCCGGCGGTGTGGTGCCTCTTATCATCAAAGTACAGGAAGAAGTTATTGGCCAGGAACTCCATGTACTGCTGGTCCATTTCAAACCCATGGCGTACATCGCTGTTGAGCGGCCTTAGAGCTTCATGAGCTGGCTGTTCAGCAGCAGGGATTGGCATGGTGGCTAGGGCTCCTCTCTGATGAGCCGCTGTCGATTTGTTTGTTTGTTTATCTTTGTTTTGGTGAGTTGCTTGGGGAGATGTTTCTGGAGCGGTTTTGTGGTTGGTGATGTAAATAGCCGCCGGGGGTTTCCCAGTGTGAACGTGGTGTCCAGGTGTATGTCCAGGTGTTTGGGTGTCCGGATGTGAATTAGTTTTTCACCCGTTCTTCCTCTCTTTTCGCGGCTACATCGTCTGCTTGATTTAATGACTTGTTGTCACAACACATACACAAGCACATCAACAAGCCGTAAACAAACAGCGCGCGTGTGTGTGTCAAGCCATTTTGCTCTTGTTCATTGATCTGGAAACCACTGTTTGAATATGACGGATTACGCCACCACCGAAGAGAGAGATGCTGTCTTCAAGTACCTCTCCAAGGAGCCTGCCAACAAGATTTGCTTTGACTGTGAGGCTAAGAACCCGACGTGGACGTCGATCCCCTTTGGAGTGTTGCTCTGCTTGGAGTGTTCTGCTGTTCACAGAAACATGGGTGTGCATGTGACGTTTGTCAAGTCGTCGAACTTGGACAAGTGGGGCCAACATCAGCTGCGTCGTTTCAAGTTGGGTGGTAACCAGAAGGCCAAAGAGTACTTTTTGAAGAATGGTGGTTCTAGATACTTGGGACCAAAAGTCGAGGCCAAGCTGAAGTACACCTCGAAAGTTGCAGAGAAGTATAAGCAGCATTTGGATGATAAGGTTGCTAAGGATGAAGTCATGTTCCCTAACTCTGTAAATTTGGAACAGATTGACAATTCTTCAAGCTCATCGTTGGCTGCTGAGAGTAACAATGATAGTGGAGATGATTTCTTTGCCAACTGGGAAAAGAAACCACTTGTTGCATCTCCTTCGCCTTCGTCATCCAGACCAATGACTCCATTACAGAACAATGCATCCACCGCTTCGTTGTCTTCACAGGCCGGTGGTAGCGGTGGTGTTCTGTCGGGTCCAAAGAAGACCATCTTGAGAAAGACCACCACCACTGGTAAGAAGACCAGCATCCTCTCAGGACCAAGAAAGTCCAAGGTCACTGCAAAGAAAATCACCGCTGACGTTGATTTCGACGCTGCCGAGAGAGAGGCCAAGAAGGAAGCTGAACAGACTGCTAAATTGGGCTACAATCCAAACAAGGAACACGAGGAAGCCCAGGACTCGTTCTTTTCCAACAAGTCCACAACCATAACCAGTGAACCTTCAAGTGCCAACACATTTGGAGCCGGTTCTAGAAAGACTTCTGTCTCTTCATCTGCTTCCAAACCAATCGAGAAAACCACACAGTCATTTGCCAAATTGGGCTTTGGTATGACTGCTAACGATGCTGCAGAGCAGGAGAAGAGACAGAAGGCTGCAGCCCAGCCAAAATACACCGGTGAAGTTGAGAACAAGTTTGGTAAGCAAAAGGCCATCTCCTCAGACATGTTCTTTGGAAGAAACAACTACGACAGTGCAGCACAACAAGAGGCCCACGAAAAGTTACAATCCTTTGGTAACACAAACGCAATCTCCTCAGCTTCGTATTTCGGTGAGGATCAAGACCAATCGTCCCAGCAAGGTGGTGCTGGCGCTGGCGTGGGTGTTGGTGCAGGAACCGGTAATCCATACATCAACACCACAAACGACGACTTTGCCGTCATCAAAGACGCCATTGAACAAGGTGCCAATAAGCTGGGAGGATACCTACGTGATTACCTCCGTTGAGAGCTGTTTTTTAACCAATTATACAACGTTACTACCTACACACTGAATAAATTGAACAAGTCTATCCATGGTTCTCCATGAAAAAAAAGAAAGATGTAAACAAAAGAATTGAAGAGGAGCGCGTCTCTATGGTTAGCTTCTTGATGTTTTCTGCTTATGTAATGCTCGCGGTAAGAGGCACACAGACAAAGGGTTTTTGGTCCATATATACGCTTCTGTTGTATTTTTCCCGTTTTGGTGTTTCGGTTTTTTTTCTCTCTCTTTTCGTTTTGTGGACAGACCTTAAAGTCAGAATTGCACAAAAAGGGGACAAATCTCTTATTCAACGTTAACAGCCGGTCAAGACCACTTTCGTTAAAGTTCTGACCAAGAGACATTACGTGAACTGATCGCTTCTTGACATTAAAGACACGGCATTGAAGAAACGACATTACGTTAGGGGAAAGCAGACATTAACAGCAAAGATCACGACAACCGCAACAGAAAGATAAAAAAAGATAGTCACGTACGTCGTCATTTTAGACACAAGTGCAAATCCACTAGTTCTCTCCCCCTCCACCAACCAAAAGTGTAAAGAAACGCCATCAGGCTCATCGAAAGGACAACTCGCTGCCAAATGCCAACATCACAACGTCAGGTACAAGATGAAAACGTCGTTACTCGACGCGTTAAGGTGAACGATGCGACCTCCACGGGTGCCAGCGGTGTTGCTAACGGTGCTGCCAACGGTGCTGGCAACGGGCTGAGAAGACCAGCGTTGTCGAACGTGACGAATACCTCCACTGTCCAAGTACAGACTTCTTCCCAAACACGTGGAGTGAAGAGAAGAGCACGCGCTGGTGAAGAGGAAGACCAAGCTGAGGGCGAAGGTAATGGAGCTGGTGATGTTGCAAATGATAATCACAAAAGGGTAAAAACGGCCCATGAAGCTGCTGCTGAAGTTGCTGAGGCTGCTGAAGCCGTTGCAGATAATGAACCAAGCGGTGTGGCACGTGACCTCGATTCAGAAGACTCAGACGACCCACTAATGGTTAACGAATACGTTGTTGAGATCTTTGAATACTTGAGAGAACTGGAAATCACCACTACTCCAAGAAACTACTTGGAGAATAACGACAATTTAAAGCCAAGAATGAGATCCATATTGGTTGACTGGCTAGTGGAAGTACATCTCAGGTTTAGATTGACACCAGAGACTCTATTTCTCGCTATAAACACCATGGATCGGTTCTTATCATTGCAGACTGTTGAGGTGGAAAAATTGCAGCTGCTAGCAACTGGTTGCTTGTTCATCGCTGCCAAATATGAAGAGGTCTGGAGTCCAAGCGTTAAAAACTATGCATATGTCACTGATGGTGGATCCACAGAGGAGGAGATCCTCTCTGCTGAGAGATTCATCCTAAAGACTTTGAACTTTGATTTGAGTTACCCTAATCCTATGAATTTTCTCCGTCGTATCTCTAAAGCTGATGACTATGACATTGAAACAAGAACAATGGGGAAATACCTATTGGAAATCACCATCATGGATCATAAATTCTTAGGCGTAAAGCCTTCATTATGTGCTGCATCCGCAATGTATCTATCGAGGAAACTATTACAAAGAAGTGAATGGGACGTAACGTTGAAGAAATATTCTGGGGACTATACTTTGGAAGAGATGAGACCAATTGTAAATATGATTGTCGATTACGTTCGAGCTCCAGTTACGCATGACGAATTCTTCAAAAAGTACGCTTCAAAGAAGTATATGAAGTCAAGTATCCTCGCGAGACAATTGACAAAGAAATTTGACCTACAGGGAATAACGTGGATATGATTTCACCTTTCGATCTTCCATTTTATCTAATGAAATTCATAATCTTTATGATACCCTTTCCCCTTTTCTCCATACCAAATACAAAGTGATGACTTACAAAGAATGTAAATGGGACCATTTGGACCATTACTTTGAGATAATAACCTTTAACAGTCTTGACATATGTATCAACTGCACTAACTACATGGACTTATCTATGGGACTCCACTGATTCCTTCCATTTCACACACTCAAGGTAGACACCTATCCAGATAGCTATGTTGCTGTCATCGCTGCATCTGCTATCTAATACATCTCTGGTACCGGCACCAAAGGAGCCACCACTCTAATCTCCGTTGGTCAACCAACCACTGCTGTGACAGCACCTATGGCTCGCTTCCCCACTGCAGACGACTCTTCTTCCCCTGGTGTTTCCTCTTCTTCCCCTGGTGTTTCCTCTTCTTCCAGTGTAGGTGCCGTTAAAGTAGGCTTCGGTGCTGATTCGATGGCTGTTTCTGCTCCCTTGATATTGTAAACGTGGCCAAAGAAGGAGTCTTATGATTATTGTACCCTTCTAAGTCCTTTATACTAGTAGATTGATACATGAAACTTCTTTTCAATATCAATTGATTAATATAAAAGCGGAACAAGTCGTGGGGACATGTTGAATAAAGTTTCGTGTCCTGCGGCAACGCGCATTGATAACATCTGAACACCAACTAGATACCAATGGTTCTTGAATAGACCATTTTAATTTAGTGAGAGGTTCATCACAAGTTGGAGTTGTTTGGTGTTGACGTTGGAAATCTCCCGAGTGTTCATATGTTGATGAGCTTGAACAAAGTCGGGTGGTTGGCCAATCAGTTGTGGTGCTATATATGGTGTCCTAATAGTCGAAGGTTATGCAAATCTCACGGACCATTTTTGCTATCAAGGGCTCGATCAAGTGTTTGTGTAGAGAGGTCAATCAATTCTGATAGTGGCACCTAAGGTCGTTACCAAAGAAGTGGGGTGTGTGCTTGTTACACTCAGCAATCTCTTCCACATGCAAAGATAACCATAAAAAAGATCTTATCACCAATTGACCCAACAATAAGCTCATCTTTTGCATAGGTCCGTAAACACTCCCAGATCAACTGACAGACGGTGTGGCATCTGAAATGAAATGCTCATTATCACGCTGAGAGCGTTAACTCTCGTGATAAACAACCTGCCTGAAGTTTTTTCACCCTCTACAGAACCAAGTAGGAGAATTCTAAACAACCAATTCCACTTCCACAGCAACCAAGACAAAGTTTCTCTCGCTTCCAAGATAGACCCACTAAAATACACACAGATGACAAAGCTGAGCTTTAACCAAAAGAGACAAAAAGAAAGCAAGAAATGTAAATAGAAAGAGCCACCCAGACGTATATTTATGGTTGGCGCAACACATTATTTCCCGATTTGGACGGATGTATACAAAACTTGTGTTTATGTTTTACCCTTTTCGGAAATTTAATTAACAACGATCAACCATCGAAGGAAGGGAAAAAAAATACAAACCGCAGGCAGTTTCAGAATGTGTGTTTGAAAGGAGTGGAGTTTTGTATCGAGCTTTCCTTTCTTTCCATCAATTGACTCCATTCAAGGTCCCAAACACTCTGTCTCGGTCACTTCCAACCACCTCCGAACAGAAGAGAGGCTTCCACACTCGCTACTTAATACACAATCCACATATACCCCATTGACGAGAAAGAGAGTAATATGAATATCTTTAGATCACAGCAGCAGAGCCAGACACGAGCACAGGATGAGAATAACAATATCAAACAAAAGGATGTTAAGAAGTCTCAGATCCCAGTGCGTCGTCCAGCACTGAGTAATGTCACCAATACAACCACGGGTGTTTCTTCGAAGCTATACCATCCGGTGTCAAGTGCATCGACAGCAAATACTCATACATCTACGACTACAACATTAGTGTCCTCTGATGCTGTCATAAAGGATAGTGGGATCAAGAGACCTGCGTCACAAGAAGATGTTTTACAGCACAAGAGAACGAAAACCATGGAATACGAGTACGAGGATCTTGACGCTGATGATTGGAACGACCCAAACATGGTTAGTGAGTACGTTGTTGAGATCTTTGAATATTTGGCCAAACTCGAGATCAAGACCTTGCCCTTGGCAACTTATATGGAGAAGCAGATCCACTTGACTGATTATATGCGTGATGAACTGTGTGATTGGCTCAATGCTGTGCATTTGAAATTCAGACTCTTACCTGAGACTTTCTTCATCGCCATAAACATCATAGATAGATTTCTTTCGCGTGAGGTGGTCCTACCACAGGCACTACAACTTGTTGGTACGGCAGCTCTTTTCATTGCCTCCAAATACGAGGAGATTTACTCACCAAGTGTTAACCACTTTGCCCATGAAAGTGGATGTGTTGTTGAAGATATCTTGAATGCTGAGAAGTACATCCTGGAAGTGCTGGAATTCGATCTCAGTTATCCAAACCCAATGAACTTCATCAGAAGAATCTCGAAAGCTGATGATTACGACGTCAACACCCGTAACATTGCAAAGTATTTCATTGAAATCTCCGTTATGGATGTGGAATTCATCGGTGTCAGACCTTCTCTATCTGCTGCTGCTGCGATGTACTTGAGCCGTAGGCTCTTTGGAAAAGATGAGTGGAATGGTAACTTGATCTACTACTCTGGAGGTATCACAGAAAGCGAACTGATGCCGGTGGCTCATCAGTACTTGAAGTACTTGGTGCAGCCTGTTCAACATGAATCCTTCTTTAGAAAATACTCCAGTAAGAAATACCTGAAGGCCTCAATAGTGACGAGACAATGGGCAAAACAGCTGATGAAAGAAGGAGAATTGGACGACATCTAATTATAGTTTACGTGTACACTACTAATGACTTTGTTTTGTTTCTTTTGAATATGAAATTAATTGGAAAGGAACGAATAAATATTGATACCCTCTAAAAACATGGCTGTAGCTGCACACACTACTCACTGCTCCTGCTCCCATACCGGTTTCTTATCGTGCTGCACCGCATTTGAATCGTCATTCTCTTTGATCTTACTCACGTGGAGGTATTTGCCAAAGAGCTCGAACCCTTCCATGTTATTTACAGCCTCTTGGGCATCGCCGATATCTTGAAACTGAACATCGATGTATGACGAAGACGACGAATGCTGTGTCAGTTGAAGAATGTTACCAAAACTCTCAAACAACTGCTGCACTGTTTCCACAGTATTGGGCTGAGCCGGCAGATTCGACACTCTCACTGTACTACTCATCCTATTCTGGTTATCTACTCCACCAAAGGAATACGTTGTTCGAGTACTAAACACCTGTGCATTTTGTGAGTTGATGATGAGCCTGGTGGTAAGAGACACATCTCCACTGCGCCGTTGTGAGATCCAAGCGCACGGAGGCTCCTTTACAATATAAATCGTAACCAGCGAGTCCTATTGGCTGGGTATAATCGATACTGTAGATTGTGAGATGGTGTATATAACACCACTGGCCTTATTGCAACTCATTATCAAGGATTCGATATCTGCTCGAGGTCTGTGAGATCAAAGAACTTGTGCTTTTTGGAATGAAGAAGTCATCGTGATAAAGAAAACAATGCTTCATTTTTGCTATGGCCTGAAACCGGTGATACCATGCACATACGTATCATAAGAAGAGTAAGAAAGCTCTTGTAGAATATCTAAGTGATAGACCATCCACGTTGTATAGATCAGTATCACCGCCAAGTATCCTGATGGTGTCTGGGTGTTGCCAGGTTACGAGCACCGCATACTATGCCTTGAATAGCGAGGCATGAACATGCAAACAGAGGACAACCAAACCACCCTGGAGGTGAGTATTTCGGCGTGTTCTCCATGCTCTCATCTCCATGCTACTGTGACGATGTGTCGTTGGTCTCGGGCTGCGTTCCTGTGGGTCGCCAACTACAAAGCACACCTGCTTGTTACGTCTGACTGCTATAAACCAGAACACCGACCCCCGATTCACAATAGGCATCGACTGATAACCACCACAGCATACCAAGAGTTCTCCTGCGATCGAGGTGAAACCGGTTAAACACGGAGAGTGCCACCAAAAGCCTCACTTTGGTGGTACTGTGGATGACAAACTACACACCAGAAGCATCGGTTATATAAGCAGGCGAAGCTAGAAATTTTTTCTCACCAGCCTACGAAGTTAATATCAAGCAAAGTTATGTGCGATGGATGACCCTCTCTCTGTCGTAATTTCCTCATCTCTTTACCTTCGTGCTTACGAGAGGAACCTCCACGTAATTCTCGGCAGTACGAATGGCAAACGACATGGAGCTTTGCCAGGCAAACCATCTCATTTCCAAATAAGTTCCCTTGCATAACATCTTGTCCGCACGCTTACGGGAAAGCCAACAAAGGCTGTAAAGTCTCATGACCCGCAAGTTTCAGAACTGTGGCCATTAAAGTTCCACACAACCCCATTCAGCTTAAACTCGACATCTGCCCAGTCCACAGTTTGCTCCCCATACAGAGCCTGCGAATCCTGGCTGCTTCCATCGACCCTCAATCCCATGGCACACCGTGTGTTCTCCATATCAAATTGCTGATGCCTAGCATGTTGTAGGCAGCACACATATGTACGGCATCTGCGTGCGGACATCATACGGCAACCTAATTAGCGAACCTTGGGCATGGAACACGGGCTAGAAAAAGCCCATCACTACACATGGAGGCCTGTCGCTGTGAAAGTTCTTAGTACATGGTGCCTCGTATGGCAAAAGCGTTCCGTTTGAACGAGTGGTCCACAACCTCAGCTCCCTGCAATTATTATCTTATAAACCTCGAGATCGTACCGGAGCCTTCACACTGAGCCTTGGCCATCTCGTCCCAGTGGTGGCCACCTTGTCCCAGCGGTGTCGCCACCTCGGCCACCCACTGGGCTAACTCGGCAACCGGATGACCATCTTTTGTGTCAAATTCGACCAACCGTTTGACAGGCAGATGCCGTTTCTTTTCCACTGCTTGGGCCTAAAACTTTTTCCTGGCCTATGCATAACGACGTACTTCATTCTCTCAGCAGCCTGATCCAGCTCTCTTTTGGCCGATAGGATTTATAATAAAGACAAATCTTTACATCTTATGGTGCTAAACTGTGGCTTTTATGAAGTGTTCTTCAGTGTGCCTTAGGCTTAACCATGACACCTGTTGCACATGGAGGAAAAATTTTCTCTGTTTGGCTTTGTTGATGTTGCCATTTAATACCAAGCTCGTTATAGCTTGTTCATAGGATCCCCGGCCACAGGACAAACAAACTACACACATACACAATTGGCAAATACACACGTCGAAACTGTGGTTGTTCTTGTACAGAGTGACAATACGTGCATACTGTGGATCTAACTCTCGTATTATCATCACATCTCTGGCGTTGTCCACGCTGGCATTATATATAGAGGAAGGTTGCATCCCGAAACTTGTGAACAATGATGGCATCCTCGAGCTCTGAATCTCAAATCTACCACCGACAGCACTTTACAATGGCTGATGAGTCTTTGAAGGAACAAATAGTGAAAACAGGAAGCTCTGCGGATAGCGTGGAGGAAGAGGCTATCTTTGTCACGAAGGAGGAGGACAAGGGGACTAAGAACCTGGGCTACATCAGTGCCACTGCCCTCATAGTGAACAGAATCATCGGTACTGGTATCTTTGCCACGCCTTCAACAATTGTGCTGCTGTGCAATGGGTCCATCGGACTGTCGCTAATCCTATGGGTTGTCGGTTCGTTAATCGCATTGGCTGGGTTGTACGTGTACATGGAGTTTGGCTCTGCAATTCCACGTAACGGTGGTGAAAAGAACTATCTGGAGTATGTCTATAAGAAGCCGAAGTTCCTCATCACATCAATGTACGCCTCCTATATCTTCTTCCTGGGTTGGGCATCGGGTAACTCCATCATCTTTGGCCAGTATATCCTCATTGCCGCAGGTAAAGAACCTACAAGATGGAGCGAGCGTGGTATCGGTATTGCTGCTGTTTCATTTGCGTTTCTCATCAACGGACTGCACGTGAAGACTGGTGCCTATTTACAAAACACTCTCGGTATCTTTAAGATTGGTGTTGTCTTGTTCATCGTCGTTACAGGGTGGGTTGCCCTTGGTGGTTGGAAAAAGACTGACAACTTTTCCCATTCCTTCGAAGGCACATCAGGAGCTACCGCATATGGTGTTGTCAATGCCTTGTATAACATCATCTGGTCGTTTGTCGGTTATTCAAATGCAAACTATGCCCTTGGTGAAGTTAAAAACCCAGTCAAGACTCTGAAATACGCTGCTCCAGCTGCTCTGGTTTGTCTTGCAATCATCTACTTCTTTGTTAATATTGCATACTTTGCCATTGTTCCAAAGGAGCAGCTGATGCACTCTTCAACTATTTTGGCTGCAGACTTCTTTGACATTGCGTTTGGTAATACAGCTAAGAAGGCGTCGTCTGTCTTTATTGCATTGTCTGCATTGGGTAATGTCCTTTCTGTCATCTTCTCGCAAGGTCGTATCATTCAAGCCTTAGGACGTGAAGGTGTCTTGCCATTTTCCAAGTTCTTTGCAAGCTCTAGACCTTTCCACACTCCGTTTGTTGGTCTCCTACAACACTGGGTTGTTTGTGTGATTACTATCATTGCTCCACCACCAGGTGATGCTTATAACTTCATTCTGAACTTGATCTCGTACCCGTTAAATGTGGTTAATCTTGCAGTTGCACTTGGACTACTATATCTTCACATTGAATCATATAGAGGCAAGGTTGACTGGAGGGCACCAATCAAGGCTCCATTGCCAGTTATCATCTTCTTTGCACTGGCGACATTGTACCTGATTGTTGCACCTTATGTTCCACCAAATGACGACCAAAAGCACATGGTTTACAATGATATCCCATACTGGGCTCACTGTGTTGCAACTTGGGCGATCTTTGGCATTGGTGCTCTGTGGTGGCTGGTGAAAGCTGTTATACTACCACGTATCGGTGGTTACTCTTTAGAATCCACCGAAGTTGTTGGTGAGGATGGTTTCTGGAGAAAGGAGATTGTTAAGGTATATCCAGGGGATAGCAATCCCTGAAAAGAGACACGAGCTGGCACACCAGACTCTGCTTGTACCTAGTAAGGATAATAATAATAATAATGACTTTGACTTTTACGATTTACTTAAATCTATGATTTCCAGTGATTTTCCAATGTTGAGCGTAGGACTCTGCGAGAAGAATGTTGATGGCAACTACAATGAGTGGAAACTCGAGTTTCACATAATTCATAAATCAATTCTTGTCATCATGATGCTGGGCCTATAGTTGATCTGTAGATGAAGGTTTTGGAGGCTCTGCTACGAACAGTAATGTTGAAGATTCTGATGAAAGACAAATGGTAGTAGAAGCTCAAAAATGAGACTATACCAGCATGAACATACAACAGGTGGTAGATACATATAACAACAAGGATAAGCGAAGTTACTGCACACAGGTACGGTCTTGTGACAGCAGTTAATATCAATTCACTGATACATACTGGTTACACCCACATTTTAATACTAATGCCACATGAACTTTAGTTAATCTTTCTCATGGGAAGGGTAAAAATATACGGTTTAGCAAGAACAAGGCAAGAGCCCTGGAGGTGAACATTGTAGGCGAAAACACTTCCTATTTGGCGACATTGGTAGCTCAAAGTCGACTAACTGATGAACATTGTGAACAAATTCCAACTAGCAGAACCAGCTCAATTGGCTGATAAACAATCGTAACCTACGAACAAGCCCACTCCTGGTGAAACTCTGCAACGTCACTCCAAACAAGGAGCTGATTGACACATCTTGATGAGCTCACACTGACAACCAGGGAAGCTGGGACTCTGAGCACTATATATCATTACTGATGTCCACAGGTCTATTGAATGATTCAAACGAGATTATCCAAAAGTGTAATCCTTGATACAGGCGTAACATATCATAATCCTCACATTACATAATCATGTCGCGGACGCTGAAAACCTCTGTTCCCCTAACAACCTTTTGTGTCACCTTCTCTGTCTCTGCGATTTTCATGCATGAGGTGGCCACCTTGATCGTGTTAGTCTCCTCTTTTTGTCCAGGTTAGTCATGACAAACGGGAGAGACCACGGAGGTGGGTGGTCGCAAACCACTTAATGACTACAAAAGAGGAATCCGATCCCAGTTCTCAATTAGTGCTACACATTTTTGTTGAGTTTCGATTACCAGATGTAAAAAACACGACACAAGTCGTAGCCCTCCACCTCTGTTTGGTGCGTGTGTGTGTGTTTCCTGCAACAACTTACACCCGTATCTTCCCTTCTCCTCCCACAACAGCCCCACAATGGCCTTTAGAGTCCCACCCAAATCGGAGTTCCGTTAGGAGCAAGTTGAGATAATTCTTTCCACACACGTTTTTTTTTCTCAAACAGGCTTGAGACGTGGTGACTAACCTTCACAGCTGTGCTTCCGTTACAGTTTCAAAGCAGTGCGACTAAGTGAGCCATGGTGCGTTAACGAGTTGTGTGCATTAAGGAATTGAGCACCAAGGGACTGAGCATGAAAGACGTGAACATGATCACGTTGAACACATACTCACGACCGAACGTAATATCAATTGACACTTCTAAGAAGCGTCACCGTAATGTCGAGATCATCCAGAAAGCGAGACAAAAAAATGCGGTATCCGTGTGCTATGCAATTCCCCACATTGTAAACTGGGACATGCGTACACCGATCATGATCACAACTACGCAGCGGCAAAAAACATTTGTTGAGACAAACTATAAAAGGGGACAACGGAGTCCACCTGTTTCCTGTGATGCTCAGCTTCTTGTCATTGGTATCACCATAGTTGTAGCTGTTGTTCATCCCATCCACCAAGTATAAAAGCAGCTGCTCTTCACCAAAAACTAACACCACCACCGATAAAAGATGTTCAAACAAGCAGGAATCAGAAGAATGCCTGTGGCCCTGAAGTCAAGCGTTGCCGCTTCAGTGAGAAACCACTCACACTTGCCGCTGGCCACGAAGATCACCTTGCCAAACGGCAAGACTTATGAACAGCCAACCGGGCTGTTCATCAACAACGAGTTTGTCCCCTCGAGACAATCAAAGACCTTTGAGGTGATCAACCCGTCCACAGAAGAGGAGGTTTGCCACGTTTACGAGGGCCGTGAAGATGACGTTAACATCGCCGTGGATGCAGCGGAGAAGGCTTTCAAATCAGGCGTGTGGTCAAGGGCTCATCCGCAGGTTAGAATGAGGGCCTTGAACAAGCTGGCGGACCTGATCGAGGCCGACGCCGAGACCGTGGCCTCCATCGAGTCGCTCGATAACGGTAAGGCTATCCAGCATGCCCGTGGTGATGTTGCTCTGGCAGTGGCTTACCTGAGATCTGTTGCTGGCTGGGCTGATAAGGTCGATGGCCGTGTTATTGAGACCGACAGTGAGCACTTCACTTATACCAAGAGAGAGCCAATTGGCGTGGTTGGCCAAATCATCCCTTGGAACTTCCCATTGTTGATGTGGTCATGGAAGGTTGGGCCTGCGCTGGCTACCGGTAACACCGTTGTTCTGAAGACTGCGGAATCAACCCCATTGTCTGCCTTGTACGTTTCCAAGTTCGTTGCTGAGGCCGGCATCCCCCCAGGTGTGCTGAACATTGTGTCTGGATTTGGTAAGATTGTCGGCGAGGCCATCTCCACACACATGAAGATCAAGAAGGTTGCCTTCACCGGCTCCACTGCCACAGGCCGTCATATCCTGGCTGCTGCTGCTCATTCCAACCTGAAGAAGGTGACCTTGGAGCTGGGTGGTAAGTCTCCAAACATCATCTTTGACGATGCAAACGTTGAGCAGACTGTGCAAAACTTGCTCGTTGGTATCTTCTACAACTCCGGTGAAGTTTGCTGTGCAGGCTCAAGATTGTACGTGCAAGAGGGAATCTACGATGAGGTGTTGGAGGCCTTCAAGACTGCAGCAGAGGCCATCAAAGTTGGTGATCCATTCGACGATGCAACATTCCAAGGTGCACAAACCTCCCAGCAGCAGTTGGACAAGATCTTGTCCTACGTGAAGAAGGGCAAGGAGGAAGGTGCCCGTGTCATCACTGGTGGTGAAAGACTGGGTAACAAGGGCTACTTTGTCAAGCCAACCATCTTTGCAGATGTCAAGGAGGATTTCACCATCGTCAAGGAGGAGATCTTTGGGCCTGTCATCACCATTTCCAAGTTCAAGACCTTGGACGAGATTGTCGACAAGGCCAACGACTCCGAGTATGGACTGGCTGCTGGTATCCACACAACATCTCTGTCCACTGCGATTGAGGCTTCCAACAGACTGGAGGCTGGTACCGTCTGGGTCAACACTTATAACGATTTTGACCCACAGACTCCGTTCGGAGGCTTCAAGCAGTCCGGTATTGGCAGAGAGATGGGAACAGAGGCATTGGATAACTACACCAACGTGAAGGCTGTGAGAATGAGAATTTAAGCAATGTAATTGATTTATTCAACTCGAGAACAGCTGTGTAGCACGAAAGGGAGCTCAGGCCTGAGCGTTGAACTCACCTTCTTCTAGTTTGGTCAACTTCAATGGTTTGCCTGTGACTCTGAAGTAGATGTCCTTGACGTCTTCAGTGACAGACTCGAAATGTGAAGTTGCATCGTACGACTTTGAGATGTAAACGTTGTCCTTTGAGCCGTCTTCAATTGGAGCAAACAAGTCGGAGAGGCCCATAAAGGTACGGTCGAATGCCTTTATACCCAAGAGCTTGAAGGCTGATTCCAATTGGATGTGAGGAGGCTTGTCACCTTCTATGATGGATGAAACAATCGCAATGTTCTTCCCCTGTGGTGCAACCTTATGCTCTGAGCCGATGAGTGCGATGTAGATGTCGTTCTTTCTACCAGTCTCCTTACCGGTCAAGATGATCTGAGCAGAGGTTTCTCCATTCTTTAGAGGCAACTGATCCACTATTGAGATGGTTCTAATCACCTTCTCGCTGCTGGACACCTTCTCAGGGAAGTATGTTGGGTCTGCAATCACCTGTGGGGCCTTGACAACGTGCTCTTCGCCATCGAGCGATAGCTTGACACCCTGGAACACGCCTGCTTCGTCGTACAACACCTGCTCAACCTTGGTGCTGAGCATGAAGGTACCACCATAGATGGCACTCAAACGACTGAAGCCCTGAGGTAGCTCGCCCAACCCGTACAACGGATAGAGGTAAGGAGACTTGCCGTAGCGTGCCACGGACTGGCAGTAGAGCACCACTCTCTCCACTGCCTCACGAGCAGGCTGCTGGAGGTACTCGTCGTTATCGTAGAGTGCCATGGCATGGCCAATGAAGTTCTTGGTGCCCTCTTCGAGCCCAAACTTGTTGTAAACCGCGTCCGTGGTGTCAATATCCAACTTCAAGCCCTTGTGCGTGGCCACGTCATCCTCCTTGTAGTTTGCAACCCACTGGAGGAAGTTCTTCAAGCGTCTCTTCTCGAACAAGCCGATGAGAGAGCTCGTCACGGCCTCGTACTCCGTTGCCGGCACCTTGGACGGCTTCCCGTACCGGAACACAAACGACCCGTCAATCTGCTTGAACTCCACGTATCTCGTCACGTTCGTGTGCACAAGGATGTTGGTCAACTCTCCGTTGGCCATCAAGAACTTGGGGATGAGATCAACACAGTAATCACGGCTCCGTCCCAACGAGGCATCAACCTCCTTGCCAGGCTTGAACTTCTCGTACAGCTGCTGTAGGTTCAACGACGCCGACTCGCCACCGTAGTAGTCCTGACGGTCGATGTGAAGCACCTTCTTTCCTTCAACAGAGAGCAACCCAGAGAGCACACACTCCGTCAAGCCTACGTTGAACTGATTAGTAGCCATCGATATAGGGCCGGACATAAACGGCAACGCCAAACGAGCACTCACCAGTTCCTACAGCGCCAATTGGTTGTTAGTAGCAGCTCAAGCTTGCACACGTGAGTGAGACAGGCACATACCAAGCACGATCACGTCGTATTCTTCGTCCATTTTGGTGTTTTGATTGTGAGAATTGTGTACGAGAGGAAGGGGAGTGGGAACGAAGAGTGTTGAAGTTGCTGGTGGGGTGGGGGGTTTTGGGACATTTTCGCGGTGTGTGGCTGTTTTGTCCCCTTTGGCCATTTTGTCAAGGTGGTGTCCAGGTGATTAGGTGTCCGGATGACTAGGTGTCCGGATGACTAGGTGTCCCGACATGAGCAATGACGTCACGCCGCAGAAACACGGTTCAAGGGGATTTCAACACCGCACAAGCCTTTTATCTTCACCATATACACGTAACCTAGCCCTGTTTTGTTGATAGAAACGCACTAACAAGGTCAATTGGAGATACCCTGGACCACCCGTGAAGCCCAGCATGTCAGACAACGACTACCAAGACCTCGTCGTGAACGATTCCCTGCTTGTTGGTAAGCCCTTGCTGTACTTCACCACTGTCTTCGTCTCGACAGGTGTGTTGCTCTTTGGGTTCGAACAAGGTGTTATGTCTGGTCTGCTGACCAATGAACACTTCAAGGATTACTTTGCAAACCCTTCCAGCGCTGCGATTGGAACGATGGTTGCGATTTTGGAGGTTGGAGCGTTGATATCGTCCTTGCTCGCTGGTAAGATCAGCGAGAAGATTGGTAGACGGAGAAGCATACGGTACGGGTCGTTCATCTTTGCAATTGGTGGAGCTATCCAGGCTCTGACGCCAAATTTCATCGTGCTGACCGTGGCACGGTTCATCTCAGGACTGGGAGTTGGTCTGCTGACCACGGTGGTGCCTGTCTATCAGAGTGAAATCAGTCCAAGCAAGCACCGTGGTCGATTGGCATGCGTTGAGTTCACGGGGAACATTGTCGGCTATGCCTCATCCGTGTGGGCAGATTACTTCTGCTCCTTCATAGAGGGCAACATGTCATGGAGAATACCACTGTCGATCCAGTGCTGGATTGCGATCGCACTGTATCTCGGGTCCTTCGTCATTGTTGAGTCTCCAAGATGGCTGTTAAACCATGACCACGATGCCGAGGGCATCGTGGTGATTGCAGATCTAACCACAGGTGGTGATGTGCAAGATGAGAGGGCCAGAGCCGAGTACCGTGAAATCAAAGAGGCCGTGCTGCTCCATAGATTGGAAGGTGAAAGCTCTTATAGATATATGTTCAAACGGTACAAGAGACGGGTTATAATTGCCATGTCCTCACAGGCATTCGCACAGCTGAACGGTATCAATGTGATCTCATACTATGCGCCTCTGGTGTTCGAGCAGGCTGGATGGGTTGGACGTGATGCCCTGTTAATGACCGGGTATAACTCGGTCATCTATGTGCTCAGCACTATCCCACCATGGATCCTCGTTGATAAATGGGGGAGAAGACCAATCCTGTTGAGTGGTGCCATCGTTATGGGATTGGCGTTGACCTTCATCTCATACGCAATGTACGTCAACACTGAAACCACTAGACACGCCGTTGTCATCCTGGTTATCATCTTCAACGCAGGGTTTGGGTACTCGTTTGGCCCAATTCCATGGTTATATCCTCCAGAGATTGCTCCTCTGAGCATCCGTTCCAAAGTGGCATCGCTTTCAACTGCGTCGAATTGGGCATTCAACTGGCTTGTTGGTGAAATGACACCGATATTACAAGAATTGATCACGTGGAGATTGTACTTGATACACTCAACTTCCTGTTTCGTGTCGTTCTTTGTCGTTTACCTGTTCTACCCAGAGACTGCTGGTGTGAGCCTGGAAGACATGGATTCGATCTTTGACGATAGATCGTCAACCTTTTCGTTCCATGGGTCAACAAACTACCAGCCAGTGGACACCGAGGCACAGCATTCAAGTGACGATAGATACCTTTCCGGGGCAGCTGTTGCAAGACAACAGGCTCTGGTTCAACCTAACACGGTTTACGATACATCATCACAGCTACCACCACCATTGGGACCATCGCTAGCGAGACAAAAGTCTGAGACGTCGTTCCGTCAGCAGCTAAACTCCTTCCAACAGGGCCATAGCTCGTCACAGTTCAGTGTTGAGCCACCAGGGCTAGAGGAGATTGCCAAATATAAGAACAGTGATCAAAACTCGATAACTACATCGTTGAGACGTGGCAGTGCTACAGTTAGTAGCATTGTTGGTAAAGTGTTGAACAAAAAATCCAAGCAGGATTCCACTGCTGGTGATGAAGAGGACCAAGCATTGACGAGTGACCAGGAATCTTCAAACTCTGCTCATTGAATTAGACTTGATATATATTTTGTATATGTTTTCATAAACTCTTTGGATTCGGAAGTCTTCTGTAGCATTTGACGTACTTGCTACCTTTATTTCTCGTAACCTTTTGGCCTTCTTCAGTGGCATTTGTCATGATCTCAACACATTTATCGTTGGCTTCCCATTCCTCGCCACATCTTTCAAACAGTGGATGCTCATCCAGATGTTTAACCATCCAATTGTGCAAATCCAGAACGTCTGTGATGGTGTATATTATACCACCTTCTTTCAAGACAAACGCATACTCCGAAAGCAAAGTGTTTGTGATGATTCTAGCCTTATGTTTTCTCTGCTTGAAATGAGGGTCTGGGAAGCAGAAGAACATCTTCTCCAGCTGGGATTGGTGGAAGAAGTTCGGCAAGAACTTCATGGCGTTTCCTCTCAAGACGTTGATATTCTGGTAGCCGTTGGTGTCGAGATGTTTCTGTCTCAGTGCAATGATACGGTCCTCCACGTAGTGTGTCACTTGCACACGGATCTCCATACCCAAGATCAGCTTGTCCTTGAACTCTGGCGACAGATCAACCATCAACCCACCGAATCCGCATCCAATATCGGCAATCTCAACCCTCTTGGTCATCTCCCCAGTGGCCTCATCGTGGTAGTACGGGTACAGTCTCGACCAGTCCATGTCGTCTGGCGAGCGTGGGTACTCCAACTGATGGTCACTGAAGGGGTTCGAGTGTGCTCTCTGTCTGTAGAATCTCTTTCTAGGAAGCTCAACATCGCTCTGTACGTCCGATTCCTCGATTCTCACGTGCTTCAGAGACTTTCTCGTGGCCTCCTGCTTCTCTCTGTACGCCTGACGTTTAGCATAGGATTCGCTCTGCAGCTTCTGGAGCTCGTTCTTACTGAGCTTTCTCTCCACGACAGGGGTCTCCTCAGGCATTGCGCTACTCTCTCGATCCTTCCAACAGCCATCTATGTCTCATCCAACAGAGAGCAGAAGAAGCGTGAAAAAAAAAATTTGCTCTGCCACTCATCGCCCGTGTCAATAAAAAAGAAGGAAATCCGAGGATAAGATCACATGATCGTGATCACCGCAATTCCGTATTGCGCAATTGCCTATCTGGGACATCATCGCGTTTTTTCGTTTCTTTTTGTCTGAAACCTGTGATAGCCGCACAGACAAGGTTTTGATCACAGGAGAAAAGAAAAGGCGAAAAAAATTTTGCGCAGTTCACGTGCGCCTTATCAGTTTCCTCTCAATAATCGCCGTGTAGCAAGAGCTTCCAAAGCTTCCAACATCAACAGAACGGGAAATGGGCAGCAGACAGCTGTGAAAGTGTCACGAGAAGTGATCCAGTAGTGCATTTCGGGCTTAGGACACTGAACTTCTGTAGTATCGAACACTGTGTATGCTGCAGAGATGTAAGCAACCGTGTGGCCACTGAGGCCTGGCGACGATATCCTCGCCAGGGTACCTACATAATGTATAATACCGTAGGCTGAAGTGATTGGAAGCTCCACCTCGGATCATCACCACTTTTTTGGATGGAGCACAGATGGCGTAAACCGTTTCTCTGTGTGTTTCTCACAAGAAGCTGGGAGAGCTCCCAAGAGCTCCCAAGACGCGTGGATGCTTTATCTGGTCACATCCGTTATCTGCTGCCAGCATTGGCAGCCTACAAGCACAGAGGGGTAGTGATGAGCATACACCGCAAATGGCACGATGATTGGATCGAACCAGTCGTTTTCGCCAGCGTCGATATCAACGTGTAGGAGGCCAATAGAACAGGGTCATTCTATGGGAGGACGACACTTGTGCTCACCGGTACATTCTGGTGGGCTCCTGTGCCTAAACCGTCAGTCCTCCACTGTAAAGGACAGCCTCTCGCGCACGACTAACAAAGAAGCAACAACTCCAACCATTTAGCTCCATCTGGGCATGTCACACGCACACACACCGTCTGTGTGTGTGTGTGTCATGTCATACGTTCCAATTGGCTCGTGGAAGCATTGGCTGATCGTTTCTTGTTCGCCGGATTCCAGCGCTTAAGCGCCTATTGGGATCTTTCGCACCACGTTACTGGACGCTTACACCAGCCTTATCTCACTACGCCGCAACGGGCCAATGAAATTCCACAGGGGCCTCGGTACTACAACCCCCATAATGTGGAGAGGAAGCAATCGGACCGCACAAGTGGCGCACGCACGCCCCAACCGACCTCTCATCATTACCCAGGCAAGGCACTTTGAAGCGTCCATCAGGACCTAGCAGCCTATAACTTGGTTCGTCCACGGGTCTGATCGGCGAACCAGCACTTGAGCACATCTGCAGCTGAGACAGACTTTGGCCTCACGGCACACACGCACAGTCTCACATCTTGAGCAGAATGTTAGGGCTGCTGCTGAGCCCACAACCTTGTTCTGCTCTTGACGGCCTTCCACCGTGGAACGGGGATGTATGGGCTATGCACATGCCTGTGATCATATGTCATACGGTCCCAGCTCCCCCCAGCGTACGGATTTGGTGTAAGGACAATGAGATTGGAGCTCACACATCCAACCGTATTCCGCCAGATTTGTTATCTGGCTATCTGCCTGCATCAAAGGTGCGAACGAGCATCACCACTCGTGCAACCGTTGATGATAAGTCGACGGTGATAACCTCACGTAGGAACCCTGGAACACATATATAGACGGCACATGCCACCTCTTGCGACTCCAGCCATGGTGTTCTGTTTGTAGTCATTAGCAATCTATAGCACAAAGACTCGGTATAGATTAAACAATGGTTCTTGAAGGTAACCCGCTGCCACAGGGCGCCGGTTACGGTATGGTTATTGGGCTCGGCGCCGTGTTCTCCATCGGTATGATCTCCATCACCAAGATGCTGAAGCGTTACCAGAAGGAGATCATGACCGCTGAGGAGTTTGCTACCGCTGGTCGTTCCGTGAAGACTTCTTTGATCGCAGCCGCGGTGGTGTCCTCCTGGACTTGGGCAGCTACGCTGCTCACCTCCACCACGCAGGCGTACAAGAACGGTGTCTCCGGTGGTTACTGGTACGGTGCCGGTGCCTGTGTGCAGGTTATCCTGTTTGCAACGCTGGCAACCAAGGCCAAGCAGATTGCGCCAGAGGCCCACACCTTCTTGGAGATCATCAAAGGAAGATACGGTACGATAGGCCACTGTGTGTACATCTACTATGGAATGGCCACAAACATCCTGGTTACCGCGATGCTTTTGACCGGTGCCTCCGCAACCATCAACTTCCTCACTGGAATGGATACCATCGCTGCGATCTTTCTTTTGCCGCTAGGTGTCGTTGCGTATATTATCTACGGTGGTATCAAGTCTGTGTTCCTTACTGACTATATCCATACCATTGTGATCATTGTCATTCTTTTGCTGTTTGCCTTTGAGGTGTTTGCGACAAACAGCTTGCTGGGCTCGCCAGGCATCGTTTGGGACAAGCTGACAGAGCTACAACAGACAAACCCGGTTCCAAGAAACCACGAGGGCTCGTATTTGACGTTCCAGTCGCACAACGGTGGTATCTTCTTGGTGATTAACCTGTGTGGTAACTTTGCCGCTGTTTTCATGGATAACGGTTACTGGCAAAAGGCCATCTCCGCTTCTCCAGCCTCTGCTCTACCAGGTTACGTTCTCGGTGGTTTGGCATGGATTGCAATCCCAGTCCTTGTCTCCACCACCATGGGGTTGGCTTGTAGAGCTTTGGAGTCCAACCCAGAGTTCCCATACTACCCAGGTTTGTCTGCTGACCAAGTTAACGCTGGTCTTGTTTTGCCAGCTACAGCGTACACTTTGCTCGGTAAAGGTGGTGCTGTGGCTTCCCTGCTGCTTGTCTTTATGGCCTTTACATCTGCCATGTCTGCTGAGGTCATTTCCGTCTCCTCTATCTTTACTTACGATATCTACAGATCGTATTTCAACCCAACAGCTTCCGGCAAGCAGCTGATGTGGGCCAACTACGCTTCTGTTTGTCTCTTTACACTTGCCATGTGTGGTTTTGGTATCGGATTGTACGAGTCTGATGTTTCTCTTGGTTGGCTCTATAACTTTATGGGTGTCATCATTGCCTCTGCTGTGGTGCCAGCTACCCTTTCATTGTTCTGGTCCAGAATGAACCTATTGGCTGTCACTGTTTCTCCAATCTTTGGTTCCATTGTTGCCATCTGTGGTTGGATTGGTGCTGCAAAGGGTCTCTACGGTGAAGTCAACTATGACAACCTGTTTGAAGATAATGTCATGCTTACAGGTAACTTGCTTGCGCTTTGCACACCAGCTCTTGTTATTCCATTCTTTGTCTACTTATTCCCAGAGGAGCCATTTGATTTCGAGACTTTGAAACACACCATCTACAGGGTTGATGAGACTGAAGAGATCATGGAAGCTGAAGGTGAGTTACCAGAAGAGGGTGACACGGAGAAGAACTTGGCTCCAGTGCAATCCGTTGCCACGATCGGTCACAGAATGGGTATGGAACATAAGGCAGAATTATTGGCCAAGGAACAAGCTGAGCTGAAGAGGGCCTCAAAGATTGGTGGTTATTTGACCATTGCGTTGTTCCTCATCTTCATCATCTTGTTACCAATGCCAATGTTCGGTACAGGCTACATCTTCTCCAAGAGATTCTTCACAGGTTGGGTCGTTGTTTGGATCATCTGGATGTTCTACACTGCGTTCCTCGTCTGTATCTTCCCATTGTGGCAAGGTAGACACGGTATCTACACAACCTGTAGAGGTATCTACTGGGATCTCTCTGGTCAGACTCACAAGTTGAGAGAATGGCAAGAAGAGCATCCTGAGGAGCTGCACGTTGTTCAGAGTCAGATCAGTGCTGCTATCCACGAGGAGCACCTTGACGCCATTGGCAACATCGACGATGCCTTGGATAGCACTTCCGATGATATCTCTAAGACCAAGTGAGTTTTGTTAGATCTTTTCTTCTTTTTTTTACATTTTTATATATGATTTTAAGCTGAGTTTTGTTTTATTAAAGGCATTGGACCACTTGTAATGAGCTTCATTGTTGTATATATACGCGTAAAGCCTATGAGTGGAGTGTTATAACCATGACAACCAATATCCAAAGATATGCCTTAAAACGGAAAAACACACAAATCTGTGTCACATAACATCCAAACACCACTATTAATCTTGAATGATGTCACCCCGTTGTTATCTCTCGCCAGCGCCGGGAGGGGGAGAACAAGGCGGATAAACCACGCCTTAAACATATTCCGTTACTGTGGAAACCTTAACCGCTGCCTACTTCCCCCCCCCCCGTCTGCCACAAAAGCAAAAAACGCAATCTGTTTCGGTCTGTGTCATCTCCGCTGTAATTTTCCATCACCAAAGTTGAAACCTACAAAACCCTTGTGGGCGTACACATGGATAAAAGCAAAACATAACAAAAAATAAAAGGACGAGAACAACAAGGGTGAGTGCGGCGGTTAAAATATTTCAAGGGTTTTACAGACGCTGACTATTTAATTAGAGAACTTGTTTGAGATAATTAGGCTGATTTGTTAGGTTTGCTCCCTCTGGCCCCCCCTTTACTACGAGTTATTGCTTGATCCTTTGTTTCCCCATTAAAGGACATCGTTTTGGCGAACGGAAAGCATGGAGACAAAGCAAACTGCTTCACGAGAGGAGAGAGGCTCACAGAGATCCTTGCGGAAGAGCGTCCATGATCCGCTACGCCGAACGCTGTCTCCAATAGCGTCGGCAGGGATCTCAGCGGGCGGTTCTGCTGCTGGTTTGGTGGTTAGAGGAGCAACACCGCTGGCCAGGTCGATATCAAAGAGGATTGCTCCACGGCGGCTGAGTGATAGTACCAGTGACTCCTCCTACGATGACTATGCCAGGCCGGCACAGATGGCAAAGAGCTTTGTTTCGATATTGACAACTGCCTCTATGTACAGCGGTAACGTTACAGATCTCGCTACAGAGGATTTGATGGCGTTGAGAGAGAACACCATTGAGCATGACGATGGCCATGAGCCGCTTGACCATGAACCGGGTGAGCACTCGCAGTCTCAGACCGATGAGACAGATAAGGAGAGTGCAACGGATTCTCAGTTATCTGCTGAGTCTGTACCCCCTATTCAAGGTTCTATCTTTGAGCTGTCTATGGAGAGAAAACTCTCTTTGAAAGGGTCGACAGAGGATCTGAAGAGCAGGGCAGTTACAATATGTCAAAAACTAGCGGAGAAATTCGATGTGAAGGAAGACGATACGTTTATCGATGAGTACTCGTGTTGGCTTCTGAAGGATGTATTGCTTCAGGGACATATCTACTTGACCAAGTCGTATCTCTTATTCTTAGCAATTTTACCAAAGACATCATTAGAGAGAAGTACCTTATCGGGAAGCTTGGCAATGGAGACACTGCCCTCAAGGTTGTCACGGTATTGGGCTGTCTTGAAGAATCATACTTTGACATTCTATCCAAAATCAACCGATTTGTACTTTCCTTCGTTGACAATAGATTTGAGAAATGCTATTAAAGCTCAAATCATCCCCGATTCCAAAGCCCCACCAGATGCAGCAGAGAAGGATACGAGCTGGTTTAAAGTCATAACAGAAACAAGGACGTATAAATTCCAAGCAGACTCACCAAATAATGCAAGATCCTGGGTAGGAAGGCTGAAGAAACAGATATTTACAATCAGGAACAACGGTGACTGCGTCACTGTGAAGATCCCGTTGCAGAACATTATCGATGCAGAGGAAACTCCAATCTTTGAACCTGCAGAAACAATTAGGCTTCATGTCTTGGAAAGTGGCCAAAGTTTTGCCTATGACGACTACTTCTTTATGTTTTTCAAATCTGGTCCCGAGGCTTTTAAGGCCATAACACATGCAGCTGACGAGGTTAAACAGACGGAAGAGGGAGCAACTCCCGCATTATTATCAGATAGTACTGTTAAGCTTGATGTCCAACAGAAGACACGTTCGTTTAACCCTTTGAAACATGTCTTTAGATCGCATAATGGCGAGTTCTCTGCTCCAGGGTCACCAGCCTCTAGAAGTTTACAAAACGTGGCTGAAGTTCCAAATTCCCCAAGTATGCCAATACTGTCAAGATCAACATCTTCGTTTACAAATGAACAGACTGTTGCTCAAATTATTCCTGCATCGCAACAGGATGATGACAACATCGAGGAGATCCCAGACGATATTTTGTCGGATGATGAACCAGACGAATCTATATCAGATGATGTTGCTTCAGCATCTTCTAAGAACCACCGGTTTAATCCTTTAAGGCCTGTAAATCATGCCAGGAATACAATCTCAAGATGGACCCCACAGTTTATAAAATCTGCCTCTTCAATGTGGAACGCAAATATTGTTCACTATGCTGAAAAGAATTCACTCGAAAGGGGTTCTGAAGATGACGAATTCCTCGCCACTAATGCTGAGACCGTTAGAATGACTAAAAGATTTCAAAACCATTTTTCATTGGCGGATTCAGATCATCTTATTGCGACTTATTATTGTTATCTTCATAGAAACATTCCGATGTACGGTAAAGTTTACTTGGGTGAAAAGGAAATTTGTTACAGAGGTTTGGTTCCAGGTTTCCATACAAAGATGATATTACCGTATTCTGATATTGAGAATTGTTATAAGGAGAAAGGATTTAAGTTTGGATACTTTGGATTGGTGGTGGTTATTCAAGGCCATGAGGAGCTGTTTTTAGAGTTCAGTTCAAGCTCTGCCCGTGATGATTGTGAATACCTTTTATTAAAACAGCTAGAATCATCACCAAGTGACTCCTCTTCTCAAGCTGAACAAGGTGAATCTCAATTAAGCTCGAGTAAGAAATTGGAAGCATCAAAGATCAAGTTCATCGAGGATAAGATTCATTCGGAGGCTGGCTTGCACATTCCAATCATCATTGAAGATCATCCACTCGTGACTACTAAATTGAAGCCCACAAAGTCTCACAAGATTACTTTGATGACCATTGGGTCTAGAGGAGATGTCCAACCATATATAGCGTTGGGTCTTGGCTTGAAAGCTGAGGGACATGAGGTCACAATTGCCACACACGCAGAATTTGGTGATTGGATCAAGAAACATGGATTACGCTTTGTTGAAATCGCCGGAAATCCAACCGAGTTAATGTCTTTGATGGTGACACATGGTTCTATGAATGTTGGTTTCATGCGTGAAGCCAGCAGTAAGTTTCGTGGATGGATCACTGAGTTGTTGAAAACTAGTTGGGAGGCATGTCAAGGAACCGAACTATTGAT
Source organism: Williopsis jadinii (assembly GCF_001661405.1). Lineage (NCBI taxonomy): Eukaryota > Fungi > Ascomycota > Saccharomycetes > Phaffomycetales > Wickerhamomycetaceae > Williopsis > Williopsis jadinii. The sequence goes on from NW_017963666.1 coordinate 239,514, forward strand.
TGAATCACCATCCGCAATGGCTGGTGTGCATATCGCGGAGGCATTGGGAATTCCATATATGAGAGCGTTTACTATGCCATGGACAAGAACCAGGGCTTATCCACATGCATTTATCGTTCCAGATGAAAAAAGAGGGGGAAGTTATAACTACCTGACCCATGTTCTCTTTGAGAATGTCTTTTGGAGAGGTATTAGTGGACAAATAAACAAGTGGAGACAGGAGACTTTGAAACTACCCAAGACTAATTTAGATCTTCTTGAACAGAACAAAATCCCCTTTATGTACAATGTGTCACCAACTGTTTTACCACCACCTGTTGATTTCAACGATTGGGTTAAAGTCACTGGTTACTGGTTTTTAGATGAAGCTGTTACCTATGACCCTCCGAAAGCATTACTTGACTTTATGCAAAAGGCTAGGGATGACGGCAAGAAGCTTGTGTATATTGGATTTGGATCCATTGTTGTCTCCAATCCAAAGGAATTAACACAGTCCGTTGTTGATGCTGTTGTGAAGGCAGACGTCCGTTGTATCTTGAACAAAGGTTGGTCTGAGAGACTTGGTGGGAGCTCAAGTGTCGAAGTTGACCTTCCAGATGAGATTTATAACTCTGGCTCTTTACCACACGATTGGTTATTCCCACAGATCGATGCTGCGGTGCACCACGGGGGTTCTGGAACCACTGGAGCCACGCTTCGTGCAGGATTACCAACCATTATCAAACCATTTTTCGGAGATCAGTTCTTCTATGCCAATAGAGTTGAAGATATTGGTGCTGGTATTGGGCTTCGTAAATTGAATGTTAAGACCCTTTCAAAGGCCCTAAAGGATGCAACTACTGATCAAAGGATGATTTCTAAAGCCAAGGCCATTGGTGAACGTATTAGAAAAGAGAATGGTGTCCAGGATGCCATAAATGTGATTTATCGTGATGTCGAATATGCCAAGGCGTTGATCATGAAGAAACGTGAATCATGGCCTACGAATAATGCTACCGTTGAACATAAGGACTCTGCCGAGGAAGAAATGGAGACAGAAAAGTTGTTAAGCCGTATGATGACTGCAAGCGCAAGTTCCGATTCTGCATTGAGTGGCAATGCTTCCTGGTTAGTGTTATGAGCTTTCTTCACTCTTTTTCTTCTCTTTGATAATTGATTTATTTGTTTTCACTTCTTATTTTTTTAACAATTGATTTATTTGTTTCCATTACTTATTGCTATGATTATCTTCACCAGTTTGTAACGTCTTCAGCTTCACCAAAGACAGACTCTTTGATCTCCGTGACCGGCTCCTCCTCCCATGGAATACCAGGAGCATTGACGATATCAGCACATTCCCTGTTGAGGAAGTCCATGATCATTTGGTTGATGGAAGCAAACTCCAGCAGGAAGGCATCATGGCCCTCTGGCGAGTCAATCTTCACCAGCTCTGCGTTGGGCATGAACTGTGCAATTGTCTCTTGTTCTGAATACGTGAACAACCCATCAGAGCTGATGCCTACAACCAATGCTTGCTGTTTCAACGAGCCCAGCAGGCTCTCCAGGTCACCGTCCCTGTCTCTTGCAATGTCATGTGTGTCCAGCTTTCTCGTTATAGAGATGTAGCAGTTGGCATCAAATCTATTTATGAACTTATCACCTTGGTAACGCAAATAGCTCTGAGCCGAGAAGAACGTCTGGTGTCTGTGTGTTACTGAGTTCGACGAGGCTGTTGTGGATGTTGAAGATACAGAGTTGGATCTCTCTTGACTCGTCTCCGAGCCTACCGGCTCATCAGCCAACTTACGACCTCTTTTATGTCCCTCATTGTGGATTGCCCAGTGCTCCTCCTGTGCCGTCGAAGGTTGTCTGTGGCTTGGTGATGAAGGAGCAATGTTCTTCGCCTTTATGGACTTCACCAGGTTTGGATCCTTTCTACCAAATCTTTGTTCAAATGAATTTCTAGAACGGTATGTCAGCAGAGCACTCATTCTGGCAGCACCTAGCCCTGTGGCTGGTGGGTCGTTCAAGTCGTAGTATCCGTCCAAGTACTTCGGGTCAGAATAGATACACTGTCTCTGAGCCTCACCCCAGCTGATACACCACGCAGAGTGTCTTGCACTTGTAGCCAGCGGGATGATGTTCTTGACGTAGTCCACGCCGTAGAATGCCCATTCCAGCGTGAGCATGCCTCCCATGGAGCCACCAATCACCACTGCGATCTGCTTCACGCCAAGCGAGTCCAGGATCAACCTGTGGATCGCCACGTCGTCTCTGACGGTGCACAGTGGGAACTCAGGCCCCCATCTCTCCCCGGTTTCAGGGTTCAGCGTCACCGGCGATGCTGAGCCATAAGGTGATCCCAGCGAGTTCAAGCACACAATGAAGAACTTTGTAGGGTCAAAGGCTCGTCCGGGTCCCAGTAGCGGGCCCCACCAATCAGCAACGTCACTCGAGCCTGTCAGAGCATGGCAGATGACCATACAATTGTCACCTTTCTCGTTCAGCTTACCCCAGGTCTTATAAGCCACTGGTACCCTCGTGAGAAGATAGCCTGACTCCAGTTCGAACTCCGGTACAATGGCAATCCTTTGCTTGTTGACGAGCTTGGAAAACGGGTTCTCAGGCTCAGAGGCTATGTGCTCAAACGTTGACATTGGTTTCTCTTCAGTTTGCTCGATAAAGCAATTGATAAGCGGTGACTGGTCTGTTGAAATGGAGATGAAGAGGGAAAAGTTTTCGTTTTGGGTATGATGTAGTTCTCAATGCGGCAAGCGCGCATAACCGCGCCGGGGGTTTCCCAAGTGGGAAGCGTAAGCGTTCTGACGTGATGCTTAGATAAGCATTACATAAGCATTATAATTATTATAGTATATTATAGTATATTATAGTATATTATATCATATCATGGTTGAGTCGACTCTTTGAAGCACTGCCTCGTGTGCTTCAGGAACTGCGTCAGGTCCCGTGATTCGTTGAAGCTGTCCAACAGAGCATCCAGTTTGTCCTTCGGTAGTTGCGGCTCCACTCTTTCAATGGAGTATAAATGGTTTGACACGTTTAGATCTAATGAACACTGTCTCTTTGGATCCTGTGAATTGACATTCTCAAAGACAAATCTCAGCAAGTTATCCTTCAGCCCTTCAATCTTGAAGCCCAGCAGCTGCTCATATATCAGTGTCTCTGGCAAGTCCAGATCGCTCTGCCTCGACTTGGCCTGTTTCAGTTTGCTCAACTCCTCTCTCTTCGAAACAACTTTACCTTGGAGCTCTTCCACCTGGGATTCCAACTGTCTCTTATCCTCAAGTAGTTGTCGATGCCTTAAATTCAGCTCCGTGATCCGAGATTGCGATCCTTGAACATCCCCAGCCTCCTTGGACAGTTGGTGTCCCAGCTCCTTCTCCCTGTCCTCACACTCCTTGACCTTGAGTATCAACTCCTTATGCTCTGATTGCAACTGTGACACGGTATGGAGGTACTCCTCCTTGGCCTGAACGATTTCGTTCTTCTGCCTCGAAATGAACTCGTTGAACTTCTCGCTGACCTGCTCTATTCTGCTCTGGATCTCTGGATCGAATGACATCGTGTTTTCCTGCTGCTCGAAGGCTGAGGCCCGATGCTTTGAAGACAGAGAAGAGGTGGATTGTTTTGATGTAAACAAAGGCTTTCCAAACAACACCTGGACACCTGAACACCCGGACACCCACACACACACACACCCAAACACCCAAACATATCGGGACGGAATAGCCGCCGCCCCGGCACCAACAAAACCACAAAGCTCAACACAGAAAGACGTAAACAAAGGCATCAACAAACGCATCGACAGAGGCGCAAACCACCACAACAACTCTCACACACACAGAGCTTCTCGCAGTTGACACAACAACCTCAATTGCACACTCTCCATTGATACACAGACGAAGAGGCAACAGAAGAGGAAGGAGCCACAGCCGAGATGTCTACACCAACAGTGAGGCTCTTGACACTAAACACCTGGGGACTCAAGTATATATCCAAGTTCAGGAATGAGCGGTTGAGAGCAATAGCCAATAGGTTGGCTGATGAGCACGAGAAGTACGATGTTGTGGCGTTACAGGAGGTGTGGGTGGAGGAGGACTGGGAGTACATTGTGAAGATGTGCAAGGAGTTCTTCCCCTATCTGAGGAAGTTCAGTGCCGGTGTAGTTTCAGGCCCTGGGTTGGCTATTTTGTCGAAGATACCCATTGAGTCGACTTTCCTCTATAGATTCCCCATCAACGGGAGGCCGTCGGCTTTCTGGAGAGGTGATTGGTTTGTCGGTAAGTCTGTTGCTGTGACGTTGCTACAGCCCGTGGAGGATAACGTCCATCCTCTAGCAATATTGAACTCCCACATGCATGCCCCGTACGCACGGACGGGGGATGCTGCCTATGAATGCCATAGATCGTGTCAAGCTTGGGACTTTGCCAAGTTGTCCAATCTGCTATCGAGATCCGGGTATGCCGTTGTCATCGTGGGAGATTTGAACTCAAGACCTGGGTCTCTACCACACAAGTTTCTCACTTTGGAAACGACTTTAATCGATAGCTGGGAGCAGCTGAACGGTGTACAGGACTTGAAGAGAATAGCAGCGTTGTCTCCAAGCTTACAAGTTGAAATCGGAGGCACCACGTGTGATTCGCTTTTAAACACTTGGAGATCACATTGCCAGCCAGATGAGGCCTGCCGTTTGGACTACGCGTTGATTGACGCCTCTAAGACCAAGACCATAGACGCCAAAGTCGTGTTTACCGAGCAGGTTGAAGGGTTTGGCTCGTACTCGGATCACTTTGGCTATTCGTGCACGCTACAAATCCTCAGAAAAGACTTCTATAGACAACTGCACCGGTCCAATTCGTTGACGGTGAACAGAGTCGCTTACTACAACGAGATGCTAGACTTGATAGACTCGTATAAGAAAATCGCCCAATGGCAGAAGAATTGGAGATGTGCACATTTCCTTCTATCGCTAACCATTGTCGTTGGCATCCACGTCGCAACGACCTTCACATCCAACGTTGCAGGTTGGTCCTCTGTATTTTGGGTGTTCAGCTCCACAGTGATAGGCATAACGGGAACAGTCAACGGGATCATTGGCTTTATCTTTGGCAATTACGAGCTCAGAGCGTTGGACGAGGTTCGAATGGAAGTTGAAGATACAAAGGCCTCCATCTCAACCATCAACCTGAACTACCTGAAGATGAACTGAATCACACCCTGTGTTTGCTCGCTTGAGACTCTGAACACCATGCTTATATATACCCATGTGTGTGTATATCGCATAGAGACCCATGATCTAATTAATTAATCTAATGTCCATATAATTATCACAGCCATTATAACCATCATAATAATTATCACATATTAACCCGGACACCACCACCCAAGATCCGGGCGCCTAAAATTTCTTTTTCCTCAGACTGCGGTTTCGCCTGATTGCCATGGAAACGTGCATCGCAGCCCGTGCGCACCAAATTGCATCAAATTTATTGCTTCAATTGCTTTGCTTCCACCGTTGGAGCTCACCCAGTGGGCTCACAGTGGCGATCTTTGTGCTGTGCGAAGGTGTGCGATTGCTGATTTGCCTGTGCTCTTTTCTCCCCTGTTTGATTCGTTGATTGGCCAGCTGTTTGGCCTCAGTATCACTGCTATTAAGACCCATACGCTCAAGATGACAGAGCCCTCGAAGAGTGCCATCACCGTCACAGGTGATGAATTAGAGAGGAAAACCGTGTGGCATAGGGTACGGCACTTCCCACTGTGCCGGGGAATCATTGCTGACGTGAGGGACCGGTTGCCCTACTACCGGTCGGACTGGACTGACGCCTGGAACTACAGAGTGATACCTGCCACTATACTGACTTACTTCACGAATATCTTCCCTGCCATTGCATTTGCACAGGACATGTTTGACCGCACGGACAACAGCTATGGCGTCAACGAGGTGCTGCTGGCAAGTGCGCTTGCTGGCGTGGTGTTTGGTGTCTTTTCTGGCCAGCCATTGACCATTGTTGGTGTAACAGGGCCAATATCGATCTTCAACTATACGGTGTACGAGATCATCAAGCCACTGGATATCCCGTTCTTCCCCTTCATGTTCTGGATCTCGATCTGGGGTATGATCTGCCACTTCATCATCTCAATGACAAACAGTGTCTCTGCCCTGAAATACGTCACCAAGTTCCCATGCGATATCTTTGGAATGTTCATCAACATTGTCTACCTCATAAAGGGAGTGGAGATCTTATCACGGCAGTTCACTCCTCAGGATAGCGGTGCTAGTGGCTTTGCCAGCGTGGTGGTTGCCATATCGATGGGAATTGTGGGATTTGCAGGGAACTCCTTCAACGAGACAAACTACTTCAACAGGCACGTCAGACAGTTCATCGTTGATTATACCACGCCAGGCTGTGTTGTGTTCTTCTCTGGGTTCATCCATTTTGGTGGGTACTTGAACAACGTTGAGCTTGCCAAGTTGCCAATCACCAAGGCCTTCAGACCAACTGGCAGAGAGCACTGGATCGACGTCAGTGGCTTGAAAGTGAACGATGTGTTCCTGGCCTTGCCCTTTGGCATCATATTGGCCATACTGTTCTACTTCGACCACTCAATCTCTGCCCTGATGGCACAGGATGAGAAGTACAAGCTGAAGAAACCAAGTGCTTTCCACTATGACCTGTTCCTGTTGGGTATCGTTACCGGCATCGCAGGGCTATTGGGCATACCATGTCCCAATGGCCTGATTCCTCAGGCTCCTCTTCATACAGAGTCTTGTCTTGTTAGAGACAAGAAGGGACGAGTCACTGGCTGCGTGGAGCAGAGATTCACCAACACCGTCCAAGGCCTGATGCTCTTTGGCACGATGACGAGGCCTCTACTGGTCTGTCTGGGCAATATCCCACAGTGTGTGCTGGCAGGGATGTTCTTCATCATGGGCTCAACTGGCTTGAACGGGAATGAGATCTTCAACAGGATCAGATTCATCTGTCGACACGACAAGGCTGATCCGAGCCCGTTGAGCCTTGTTCCTCAGAAGAAGTTATACCTCTTTGTGATGTTCTCCCTCCTGGGGACAGCTGCTGAGGTTGGAATCGTTCAAACAAAGGGATCCATTGGGTTTCCTCTGGTGTTGTTACTGAGTGTCATACTGACGATGTGGTTTCCAAAGCTTTTTACCCGTGAAGAGCTAGATATAATGGACGGGCCAGTGGCACACGAGAACACTCTAAAGAACCTCTGAAGAGCCTCGGGCATTGCTATACAAGCATCGTTCGCTGTGTACGTGTGTTTTTCCTCCATCTATACATTATGATAATACATAGCTATACACATCACTCCTTGTAGCCCAGCTTCAACGTTTCCAGGTCTGCATAGAGGAAGTCGTAGAGCCAGAACCCAGGTGGGATGGTGAACAGATGCCACAGAGCATGGGCATCCACTTGGAACGTGAGGTTTATGAAATCAAACACCTCAAACGACATCGCTGCCACGACAGTTCCTATGAGTATCAGAGGTTTCATCCACAATGGATCCTTTGGATCCCTCTTATAGTGGTCGTACCCCATCTTCAGCAGCAGGCCATACTGTAGCACTGCCACGGTGATGTTTGCCCTCATGTTATAGGTATAACTCCAATCGTAGTTCAGTCTTAGGAAGTGATATAGGTACATAAGACAGCACATGATGGACACCGCATGCCGTCTCTTTGCGAATCTGTCGAGCCTACAAACACGGATCAGCAGGCCATGGAAGCCACCTAGCACAGTGGCACCGGCAAAGAAGTAGTCGAGCCTTTCAGTGATGAGCAAGTCCCTAATGTGGAAGATAGTGCTGAAGAACCAGGCACACGAAGTGATGGCACTTATGATGATGATGTTCCAGTAGAGAATCTTCAAGGAGCCAAACGAGTTTTGGTAGTAGCTGTAGCACTTGAACAGGTTCTGATAGTGTGGGATGAAGTTCCCCAGGGAGAACAGTGCGCTGGCCAGCTCCTGAGTGCCCAATAGTCTCTTGAACGGCCATTTCCCATGGAATTGCAGCACCTCTTCACCATCACGGAGCCTCAACTCGGTGACGATTTGCTGGCACTGATAGTCGCAGTCAGAGGGACAGTCCCACAGCAGCAGCCGTAGCAGTGGATTCAGCGAATCGTAGGGATAGGAGTTGAAGAATCCACTGTTCGATGCCATGTCCTTGGTTCCACACTGAGTGTATTCGCATGCCTGTATACAGTCCTCGAATTCGTCCAATTGATCGCCAGGAGAGCACCACGAAGGCACTAACAGCGAAAGCAGCACAGCACAGTGTGATAACTTCATGGCTTTCTATCACAGAGTGGCTGTTGCCGGAGGTTTTGCGACGATTGAAGTGATGGAGTTCACCATACAACGGTGTGTCTCACAGGGAGGAGTGTATATGTGGTGTCCGGGTGTTGAGCAGAAAGCATGGTGATGTGGTTTACGCGCAGGAGTCACGTGCTGCGGGTAAATTTCAGAACGACGACAAAGGGGGAGGATCCTTAGTGATGCGTTACTACGGCAACGGTCGTCTATATATATATATACATTACCATATATATAAACGGCTATTTATAATTAAATCATTAAATTAAAAGGACAATTTGTGGTGTCACGAGCACTGTCCTGCGTAGTGTCACATGTCTCGTGGCAGCAGCGAAGAAAGTAACAAAGGTTTGACCCTTGGTGTATGGAGACGAAACAGCTGAGTTGGTGCAATTAGAAGGAATAATGAGGGTATCAGTAGTAGCTTTGGGTATAACACAGGTGTTTCTCCGGAATGACGAAGATTGACACCGTATTAGCACTGTTGTGAGGAAGCAGTGAATGCAAAATTGAAGCAGGAAGAGTGGGTGCGTGGTGACAATTGTGGAAAGAGATGAAGCAGCGTCCAATTGGTGATCAGTTTCTCTTCGAGTGGCTCTGATCTTCGATGAAAGTGAACAGATTCGACGTCGACACCAGTGTTGCACTCTGTGGTATGAATGGAGAGCTGGCTGGCGTTGTTGAGTTGGAATGAGACAGTTCTGGGACGCTGTCGTGTGTTAGGACCTGTGATGAGATAGTGGACGACGAGTACTCTTCCGAGGTCTTGTATAGTGGTATCAAAGGTCTCTGAAGCACTGGTCTGAATAGACGTTTCAAGGCAATGATTCCCAAGCAGGCAAGTGATACAGCCATTATGACGAACAGCACTCTGTGGAATACACAGCTGCCCTTCACGAACTGATCATGAGCGAATTTATAATCGAAATCAAAACGATCGAGGTCCTTGCTGTAGCCAGATTCATAGACAGCATGCTCCATGATTTGGTCAAGACCCACTGACGGAACAACCATTGTTGGTAATGTGTAGTAGTACTGTACTCTTTGATGAGACGAGGGGGTAGACCCTTAGTTGTATGTAATGATAGATGCAAATGAAGAAAGTCGGGACTGTACCGTCTGCTCTTTATAACACCAGATATAGCTCTTGAATGGAAATTATCGAGACTATATTTAGTTAAATTGATACCCGGTGAATGACTCCTTTCAACGCACAACTGTATAAAGACGTAATTCAAGCAGTGATGTGAAAGCGAAGATGATTTATACTCAAATCAAAGCTTCACTCTTGCCGTGGCTGTTGTTCAGAGGAGCAGGAGGGAGGAGGAAGAAGAAGAAGACAAAGCACCGTTAAAAAACTCAAGGGTAGTAAATGTGAAACTCAGACGTATATACCTTGTTCAGTGACTGTGTACCTTGATTGAAATTCGGTCACTGGGACATAAAAAGAAATTCCCAAGGTTTATATATATCACTTCCAGCTCCGATTGAGCAAAGTAAGCAAGGAAGTGGCAGGAAAAAACTTTTGCCTTGCACAGCAGACAGTGCACACAGAGCATGGCATGGCGTTACGAAGTTGGGACAGGGCATTGGAGGCAAAGATCGGTTGTAAAAAAAGAAAAATCACGTATCATGACGATATCTGAATTTCACCATATGATAACACTTACTGCATGTTAATTATTAACTTCTAGGGATCCTCCACCCAACAGCCAAAGACACCGTGGTCGTGTAGGTAACTAATGGCAGTAGATGTACTGGCTCATAGATGTTGTTTAGTATATATCGCTGGTCTATGGATACCAGAAGGAAAACCCGATCCAGCCAATGAAAAGACAAAGACGTAAGACATGCGGGAACGGAAAAAGTTGTTGGCATTTTGCGTAATCTGTCGCTTTTTTTCGCCAAAAAAAATTTTCTTTGCTTCTATTTTTGTTTTTTCGCAAGTTTCGGAATTACTCAAATGAGCAGTTTCTTATCCAATTACTGCTTTGGGTAAATATAGAGATACGGATGCATTGTGATACATATGTATACATATTTATACATAACCATACATATGTGGCCAACGTGTGAAGGTGTGCCTTCAGCTATGGGAATTGACACCTTTCGTTCCAAAGTTATCCAAACCATCAATGAGCTTCTCCATTATGCCATTCAACGCCTCCTCCAAGAGGTCTTCATCAATGGTTCCCGCAAACGTTGGAACAAAGTATGAATTGTTATGTCGTATAAGTGGCTGGTTATCCAAGGGGGATAGTTCATCAACAACAATGGTGATGTTCATCCCAGCTTCTCCGTTGACAGGCTCAGAGACCTTGACCGTGACTTCACAATGGTACCCAGTGACATCGATAACTCTCTTTAGCTGTTGGAATTGATCATCAGACTGGACTAATGGAAGCTCTTCTACTAGTGAAGCCACTCCAGACTTTTTGAATAGCACTTCCAACTTGGCGAGTGAAGGGTCAAACTCCCTTTTGATTTTCGGGTAATCGCTGGCCACCTTGTTATCGAGCAACTTCACAAGCCTCTTTATGCCCGTTCTCCTGGTTTCTCCCTTATGAAAGATTTGTTCACCAGATGCCAAATTCACAACGGTTGTGAACGCTCTCCATGTGCTTTTAGTCATTGGGAGTCCGTAGTTGTATGAAAATTTGGCAAACTCATAACTGAGCTTTAGCACACAGCCTGGTATTTTGTGCACTTTGTTTATATCTTTGAGACGGCTTTGAATAGACAAACTGTTGTCGCTGGTGATGTTCTCAACAGATAATAGATGGCCAACCTCGTTTTCAACTGATTTTAACAATTCATGGCGATAAGAGAGATCCTGTGGTGTGTAGTTTGGTAGAGGAACCACGCCGCTTGCTGTGGAGCAATCTTGATACAGTGTCGGTTCTGAAGTATAATCACTTGTTGGGGTGCTGTTTACTAACGGCATGCTCCATTCAATGGTGGTGGTTGAAGCTACCGTGGTTGTTGTAGCTGTGGCGGTCTGCGACAGAAAGCATATGGTTGATGGAGACGTTGTCGAACACGAGCTAACGCCAGAGAGTTGGCTGATTACCTGAGATAATATCAATGTCAGCGCCATAATTGCTTGATTGTATAAGTGGTTATCGAGTGGTTACTTACAGAAAAGATGGTGAAAGTGATGCTACGTTCGTATTTAATCTTTAATTCGAAAGACCTCTCCCCATTGAGGCCTTTCACCACAAGCCTTCCAGAACAGCTTATTCTCCCAACAATAACCTCTCCATTGTGACACTACCTGCGCCTAATTGCCATACAACGCATTTCTAACACCTCAAGAGCATTTGCCAAACTAAATAAACCTCTCAAATTGTACTAAAACAACAAACAGACAAGTGCGAGAAGCGATAAAACCTCTCCATGTAACTGTATGCATGGACATGTACACTGATGCGCGCCACAGCAATATCGGCAAAGCAGAGGACCGAAAAAGGGGTAACACTGTCCCAATTAGGAAATTCCTTCAATCCCAAGGCTGCATAAATCATCGATGGGACATTTGAAAAGTAAACAAAGCAAACAGCATGCCCGCTTTGCTTGTTTATTTGTTCGTTCGTTGCCCATGTGACATGTAAAGGCCCAAAAGAATACAGCAGAGATAATCAGGTGTGCATTAGACTTCGTGATAGTTGGATTGTTTCGTTTAAATAAGATGATGTGCTCAGATTAGTATGTACATAGGGTTCAGCATCCCCACTAAACCCTTGTAGATTTAACGGTTGAGTGATAAATCTCTTTCGGTTTGTTGGTCCAGCTCCTTTTCAGTCTCCAGATCTTCTTCAACAACGTCCAAGTCCGCTTGTGACTCAACGCCGTCGGATGCCATTGAGGAGGTTCCATCGTTGTCCAGGACAACGCCGTTTTCCTCATTCTTGGCTAAGAGTGCATTCAGAGCACTAGTTGGCTTGCTTCTAAGTTGATCAAACGAGCCAGTTTCAACAACTTTCCCTTCCAACCCAAGAACAATGACCCGCGTACTATGCTTGATGGTGCTCACCCTGTGGGCAATGGATATGGTGGTCTTACCCTCAGCGCATCTCTGGTTAAGGGTATGTGCAATGGTCTTCTCAGACTTAGAATCAAGCGCACTGGTACTCTCATCAAGGATCAAAACCTGTGGATCCAATAACAGGGATCTGGCCAATGCAATTCTCTGTCTCTGACCTCCAGACAACTGTGTGCCACGAGGTCCAACAATGGTTTGTAGTCCATCTGGGAACTCGTTGATGAAGTTTGCAACGTTAGCTTTATCCAACGCACTCTTCAAACCAGAGTCGTTATAGTCCTTTATGCCGTAGGTGATATTCTCCAAAACGGTACCACTGAACAAGGCAGGCTCTTGCTGAACAACACCAACTTGTTTTCTAAACTGTCTCAAGTTGAAATCCTTAATGTTGATGCCGTTAATGTAAATCCCACCTTGAGAAACGTCGTAGAATCTCAGCAACAACGACGTCACAGTAGATTTACCAGCACCTGAAGGACCAACTATACAGACGTGTTCACCTGGATGGATCTTGAAGGATAACTGATCAAAGATTTGGATGTTTTGTCTTGTTGGGTATTCGAAGGAGACATCTCTGAACTCAATGTCCGTCTGGAAATCCTTGATCGTTGGCTTAATACCAATTGTAGATGGGATAGATGGCTTTCTATCGTTCAATTCAAAGATACGTGCAGCTGCACCAGCACCTTTCATCAGCTCCGAGTAAAAATTCGAAAGGCCAAACATTGAAGAACCGGTATAGACTGCATACATCATAAATGAACTCAAGTCTCCCACTGTCAATGAGCCATCACGGATCATCGACGAACCAATTCCTAAAAGTGCAATGAGTCCAATGTTCGCAATGAACCCAGTTGTTCCAAAGAAGACACCAGAGGTGGCAGCTTCCTTGAATCCAATTTTGAAGACATTACGGACGTTTTCAGCATATTTCCCAACTTCCAACCTTTCACCTCCATAAGCCTGGATGGTTCTGGTGGCGTTCAACTGCTCCTCAGCAACCTTTGTTAAGTCACCAATGGACCTCTGTAAGTCCCTCGACAAGTTTCTAATTCTGCGACCATAGACAAAGGCCATTGCTCCTAATGGAGGTGCCAACAGTAGCATAATACTGGTCAGCTTCCAGCTCACAAGCATCATCATGGTGATACCAACACCACCACTGAGAACAGCTCGAATACCGTCACTGATGTTCTGGGTCACGGATCTCGACACGATCGAGGCATCGGAACTCAACCTCGAGATCAAATCACCAACCCTGTTGTTGTCCAGAAACGCAGCGTCTTGTTCCAAGCTGGCCTTCAAAGTTCTCGTTCTCAGCCTTGCAACCAGCTTCTCACCAACGGTTCTCAATATAACAACACGGCCAGAGTTGGCCAATGCTCCAACGACAAAGACAGCAGTTATTGCCCCAAAGAACTGGCTTAATGACATCCCATAGATCGAGATGCTGTCTCCAGAGTCCAGCCCAGCATCCAAAAACTTACCAATAACCAACGGAATACACATGGATATCGCGGAGGAGATACACAGCAGCCCCAGGGCACCAAGCATTGGCTTCGTCTCCGGCTTCGCCAGCTCAAAGAGTCGTTTAATGTCCTGGAACCCCGACGCCTTCGAGTCGTGGGGCGACAGCTTTTCAGTAGGCGTCTGCTTATCCCTTTCCAAGGTTGTAGAAGCATCAGATGCGGTCGAAGACTGGAATCGACACCACTGCAACGCTGAACCAACCTGAATCCGTGGTTTAACGAGCCTCATAGGTGATAATTGCGATGATATATGAAGTCCTCTAACGATTCTCCCACGGCTCCAGGGCAGCGGACCGCCACGAGATACACAAGGCGGAAGCTTCACGAAGCACAGCGGCAGACGTAGCATCCCTAAGCAGTGCGGTATAGCTCTATCGGCTGCTTGCTTCAACAGGTAAAGAGCAAAAGAACAGCGTCAATTGAATGCGTTCTAGAAGTCGGGTGGGATCAGTTTGTTGTAAACCATCGGCTCGAGGCGTCGGCGTTTAAAGCGGCACACGGAGGTATAAGGGCTTACGTAAACACTTACGTAAACAGATATTAGACCATGTCACGTGACTCGTGCCTGCGGTGATATTCTACCAGTGTCTTTGCTATGGTGCTGTATAGAACATCAAACATGGACCAACTCGTTGGTCTTGGTGTCATAGAGATGGTTCAGTGGTGCTACACCAAGTTACCTAGACACAGTGCTGGTTTCATAAATCACTGCAAAGTCATAACAGCCTGTTTAATATATACGTGAAGAAGATGAGCGATACAGCAATAGGAGCATGGCTAAGGAAGGGGCTACACAGTTGATCCATAAGCAAATAGGCGGTCGTTCTCATATAAAATGTGTCTGTATTGTATACGATAAGAATAACAGTGGGATGCCAAATGTATCAGTGTATGGTTGTATTATTGAAGGAGAATAAGAACACGGCGACCCAGCTCAACGGCTGAATCGAATATGGGATCCAGCATCTTCGTATTCATATTCTTCGTCGCCTCCAATTTTCACTTCCTCAACCATTGATCTCAGGTTCTTGTATGTGTCTGTTTTCCATGGCTGTGATGCAACTCTTGAGTTGTTGGACAACGAAGAGTTGGATCTAACCCTTGGAGTCACAGAGTCATGGTTTGCGAAGTCATCAGTGGATTTTTGAATCCTGTCAATGGCATCCTGTGACATTCCAGCTGGTAGATCGTTGACTGATAGAGAATAACGAGGCGACTGCGAATCCGGAGTGCCGAATGAACTGCTCTTGTGGAATGGATGCTCAAACATAGAATCCCTTGTAAGTGATTTCTTTATACTTCCATGTCCTTGGTAATTGGAATCTCCTCTGTAAAGGGATTGCAGTTGAACGATGAACATCTGGTAATAATCAACGTTGTCGTTGGAACAGATCAGTTGCCAATTGTCTCTAATCAAGTTGGTGGCAACTTTTGAACTCAATATATTCACCTTTGGCAAGCATGGTAATCCAAACAACAACGAATTAGAATCCTTCTTATCTGCTATCAGTCTCTTCGGTCTGCCGTACATCTTAAAACAGTCATAGATAGGAATCAAATTTCTAATCATAGTCTCATACGGTTTAACACCGCCGTGCTTTAGTGGCATAATGTACATTGCAGATTGATGAACAACAACCCCACCCTTGATGTCAGATGAGTTTGAAGCCACTGATGCTGTTGAACCAATAGAATCGGCTCTACCATGACCATTGTTCTGTTTTTGAGATGCGAATGAACCGATTGACGCAAGTGAAGCAGCTCTTTTCAACCTCGATGCAGATTTCAGCTGTACTGGTGAATGTGGTGGCGTAAATTCCGTAGGTGTATCAATATCAAAATCGTCTGGTTGGTGTCCAAGGTTATATATCTTGATATCACCAGAAATCTTGATCAGGGAAGATTCGTCAATCATTTCTGGAACGTGTGGGTAAACAGCGTGGCATGCGTCCATATGAGTGATCGAGCATATCAAGTTCTTCTTTACGGTTCTTGAGGAGGAATAGAACGTCATCTTACCCTTAGACTTCTTAGAGCTCGGTGTTATAATGACAAAACAACGGAGCCACTGAGAGTTTTTGTTAAACTTGATATTTACCCACTCCTCCCTGCGATAGTTCAACGGTGCCATTAGCACATGAACATCGGATAACAACGTGGCCTTTGCAGATAACAACGACGCTGTATAAATCTCATTGAATCTTGTATATTCAAAATTTGCCAAGTGAATAGCAGCCAACCACTCTTGTAGCGTGTTCAAGTTGTCAAACTTCAAAAGGTATGAAATTTTGTTAGACGTCGATAAGGTGATTGTGAGGTCACCGGGGGTGACTTTAATCGCAGCCTCGAGTAAATCCAAACTAACACTCCTCTGAGTGTTCAGCAGCAAAGAATTACCTCTTATTGCCGCATTCGCCTGTTGGAATTGGGTGTTATCCTGTCCCGCAATGGAGCTTGGACGTTCCGTGCTCACCATTACAACACCTTCGACATATGGTCTCGTGGATTGACACTTCATCAAAGTCAGTACCGGACTTATTTTCTCATCAAGAGGTGGAGAGGTCGTGTGTATCGACGACTTCGAAGAAGAAACATACGATGCATTTCCTCGATCAGAGTCCGACGCTGTCGATGTTGGAGAGCGATCAGATGAAATGCTGTGTCCAACGTTCAACGGTGGTAACTTCTTCTTCAAAATTGAAAACACCATGGTACAAATCGATCAATTTGACAAAATTCTGATCTCTCCAGTTCAGCTTAATTCAATGCCACCACCTGCTCAGTCGATCTCGCACAAGGGTATGCGAATAGAGAAATTCGGATGTGCAGGGAAGATATAATTTTCGAGAGCCGTTGGCGAGCAAAGTTTTATTTTTGTCCCTGGTTGTTCAAGCTCGGTTGTAATCACTGTCAATCTTCGACGCGGTAAATTGGAAAAAACGGTGGATTAGCCGATGACGTTATTACCCCAACAAACCGAATTATGTAAGTCAATTCGAGGTATTTAAACTTGATAACCACCAGCAACAACGGCAATAGTGAGAGAGGGGTGATGTGTTGTCAGGCAACGTCTGTGAAAATAGATCCAATGTCGGAAAAAACACCCACAGAAACCGTTTGAAGAGTTCAAAGCGATTCCAAAATTTGGAAGAAGATAAAAGTAAAAAAGGAGAGAACAGAACCCTTCATATAATGCAAAAAATAAAGAACTTCTTCTTTACCGTTGCGGCTTTATATAAACTCCCGCGATGAAGGTTTTCCAAGAAATTTCCCTTTTTACCCAGAGAGAGAGAGAAGTGTTTGCATTTAGCCTTTTCCGTGTGAAAAATGAGCAAAAAGGGCTCAATCAGCCAACCCAAATAATCCACAAGACCTCCATACACACACAAATTCTTGAACGAAAAGTTCTTCGTATAACTCTGCCCACTTAAAGCTGCGAAAACTGGACATTCCCTATTCTGAGATGTAAAAAAAAACCTTCCGAAATGGGCCTTCAAAAAGAAGCTAAAGCCCCATCTGAAGGCTGTGCCAAATCCGATGATTTATACAGTCGAATCCTTTTCAATAACCGCATGGAGGAATAACAAGAACCAAGTAGTTTTGAACTTTTGAGCACCATACTTTATGCACCAGTCCTTTTTTTCTCTCTCCCTAATACATTAAGGTACATGGCAGCAACATTCCCACATCCGTAAGGGCGTACGATGTAGGCTGAGGCCTTCCAAGAACCTGGTCAAGACCAAAGTTTGGAATTCCCAGAGCGTCCTGATGACGTTTGTTCAATCAGATTATTATCGGGGACGCAACAGCAGCTATGACGTCAAGATGGGAGGTATAACAACCATAAATGTGAACTATAAGGTAGTTTGTTGCTTGCGCAAACACCGATGTTGTCGTTTAAAACTTGTCTTTTGCTCCACGAACAAATAGGCTCTGAACACATGGCATGGGACTAAAAAAATTAAGTCCTTTCGTCAGACCCAAAGCTGTTCACCGTAGTTCTGAAACCTCTCTTCACAGCCTCACTAATCTCGGTGTTTTGCATAAGCTTCTCCACACTAAGAACGTCAAATCTAGTGATGCCATGGATGTGAAATTTGTACAAACTTGTAAAGAAATCGTTACCATAGTTCCCATCTATTTTAACAATCATAGATTTGATCAGCACCTTCTTGAGCCAACTAGGTACTTCAGCATGTTGTATAGCATCATCGTTAAGATCATAGTGCAACTCCAAGACCTTGGTATATTTATCCCCTCTCTGTTCGTTTGCGAATGGGGTGTGTTCTTGTAGGTAGGCGTCGTCATCACTTTGCACGCAGATAGACAAGACTTTTGGACATGACGTCAACAGAGCACTATTGAATACTCTCTTGTGCTCGTATAGGAACTCATCCATATAGATAGGTTCTAAGAATTTGATACCAATGGTGCCGTTAATATCTTCAGTTTTCCAAAACCCATCGTTTTGTGTCAAGACGATGAAGGGAGAGGTAGGGTTGACATCATCCCAATTATCTGGATCTTGATTTTCATAGCCATTGGCATTGTGGTTATTGGTGGTTGGGCTCGAAGCAGAAAAGACACTTAGAAGCCAAGACTTGGATTTTGTACGTGGTTTAAAAGTTTTAGAGGAGAGGTAGTTGATGATACGAGCACCGTTTGAGGATTGTGCATAATCCACTTTATCCTGTTTAACATATCCCGAACTAGAAACCAGCTTTTCTGGTACTTCTTTTGGCCTTAGGGATCTCGTTGTTAGCTGCTTGATCTCGTCAATCAATTTCCTCTTGTTTTCCTGGAACTGTAGGGAAATCAATTTCAGGATCTCTTCTCTGTTCATAAATCCAACTTTGGAATGGATAATCTCCTGCGTGTAATCCGAGATGAAGCCTTGTAGATTGAGCTGGAATTGTCTCTGTACTTCATTCGAAGACAACGAAGATTTGATATAGGACTGTAGATAATCCTTGAACTCTGGTAACAGTTGAATGTTCTTATCGTCGTCTATAATCACGGGTATTTTAGATAACTCAACTTGGATGTTATCCAACGAGAGTGCATTCAACTGAGAGAGCAAAGCTTCATTGGACCTCTTGATATCGTCAACTTGTTGGTCCACTTTCTTAAACTTTGATGAAACTTCATCCATCTTGAGATCGATGTAGTTCCGCAAGTCCTGAAACTTGGACTTTTGCCTGTTGTTCAGCTCATTGATTTGCCATTGCAAGTTATGTATTGATTTGGTTATATCACCAAAAGTTGAGACGTTCGACACGATCTGGGTGGAAGGATGCGAAATGTTCCACGCAGAACTCCATATAAAGCAATTTACCACCAGGATTGAGATTCCTAGTGATGTCAACAGCCAGTGTTTCCTCAGCTTGAATATTGATCTCAGCACCAGTTTGAGCAATCGATTAGGAGACTGTTTCATTTGCGGCTCATAGTTGTCAATATAATCATCGTCATCATCGTCTTCTTCGTCGTAATCTTCTGCCCCATCGTAGTCCTCCTCATCAAAAAGCGTCTCTTTCAAGCTCTCCTCCTCTTCTCTTTCAGCAGCCAGCTTGTATTCAACGTATTTTGCATTCAGCAGCTTCACATCGAGCTCCGAAGGTAAATCTTCAGACATTTTCTCTCTTCAGGCTTCAACACGCTATAGAGATGGGGTCCGTGGGTTTTGTTTACTTTACGGTTTTGTGGCTTTGTTTACTTTACGGTTTTGTGGTTTTAGTTTTGTTTCGTGTTTTTTCATTGATCTGTGACTATGGAAGAACGCGTTTTACGGTGATTTCCAAAAATGGCCAACGGTGGTGGTCAGAGTGTTAGCGCAGGTGACACACAGTAGTCAGCGGTTAACTAGTACTTCTGGTATAAAGTGGTCAGCGGCTAATTGTTGTTATTCAAAATGGTCAGCGGCTATATCAACAACAACATAACTTTTGACTATATAAGCAGGTGCTCCCCCCAATAAAGGAACAAACGAAGTAGACAAGGAAAAGACCACCAAAACTACACTGATTCCAGCTGTTTTATCTTCTTCTTTACAGCTTTTATGGCCTCTTTCCTTGTATACGTCTTTGTCTCCCCATCGATCTCAATCTCAATGTCCTCAGATGGGTCGGCCTCTGCCGTTGTCCAGAACTCCCTACCGTCCCCATCGAGTGGCGCTAAGACCTGTGTTGTAGACGGTGATTCTAAGAACACAAGGATCTGTTGATATTCAGAGAGCTCCTCCTTATCCATGGTGTGTTGTTGTTCTTGTTGTTCGGTGGGTTGTGTGCCCATGGCGGTCCTCTCTTTACAAGTGACACTTACACAGAGGAAAAAACGCGCTTCTTCCCAGACTTTGCCCGGGGAGTTTCTATCTCTATAATATGGAATTTTTTACAATTTCGAACAAGAAAACTCACCACATAGAGGAAGTGAAAACTAGCTCGTATAACGATGTTTAGAAATCCAATCAAGAGATCACTCCATACAGTGATTAATGACTCATCAAAGGGTGCCATTCCGCAATCTTGGAAGGATCTACCAACAAACACCGGCGCCGGGTTGTTCATCGAGTATCCTAAATTTGAACCGTTGGGAACACCTCCAACCTTGCTTCATGTTACACTACCGCCTTCAACTGTGCTCAATTGTCGTTCGAGATCCCTAGTCGCTGCAAACGGATCATTGGAGAAGTTATCCTCGAAACTGAGCGTCTTGAACCTTTGGAAGGGGAAACCACTGTTGTATAACGAAATAACATCAACTTCACCATTGTCCTTGATTCTTTCCGATAAAAATGGATTCTTACACTTGCCATTGAATGAGAACCAGACTTGGAGCGTTTTGAATACAGATCATATAACTGGATGGTATGGTGCTCTACAGATCAATAGCCAAATACACGGAGTCCAGGTAACGTGTCAGTCAAGGGGTGATTTAATTTTGAATGGTTCAAGACAAGTTTTCACCTTGGAATTGGCTGATGGTGAACAGCTCTTTGTTAACCCTTCAAGTATCGTTGCTTACCAAAGCGAGAATTCCACAAGTTTCCACAAGCTAAGACTCTTGGACTTGCCAAAGTTTGGCTTGTGGAATACAATAACTTTGAATGCACAGAAGTTGTACGAACGTCTGGTTCCAAAGCAAGCACTCACCACCACCACCATTGCACCTGAAGCTCAACCTGAAGATGCCAAACTGGTCGAAGTCCACAAACCAAATGTATTTGATAGATTCAAAGCATGGATATCCATGGAATTAGTCAGCTTATTCCTGAAAAACAGACTACTCTACGAGATCAAAGGTCCTGCAAAGGTTATCGTCCAGAACGATTTCAAAACAAACTACTCTGACACATTTACAAAAGACCAACTGAACAAGATATACAGAGATATCAAGTAAAAAAAAATATATATATAATACACAGTTGATATTCAAAGGGTTCCTTACACGAATCCACCCAAGGTATACCCCACAATGGCACCCCCATACGCACCGCCAACGATAGGTAATGGCCAATTCTGCCATGGTCTATCCCAATCCAATGGGATGGCAATGGCACCCAACCAAGCACCAATCGCAATGCTGGCAAAGTACTTGTACAATAACGGCTGGCGTCCAATTCTCAAGGTTGCAACAACAATTGGGAACGATAACAACGCCATGTGCGATGCCAAGTACAAGGTCTCCCACGTGTACGTTGTAAAAGGAGCCCCAAACAGAACTAATGCAACGTATAGAGGAACAGTCAGCATGACACTGGCCAACAACCCTATAAACATGGCACTGTATTCCTTAGCGATGGAGAAACTCAGCTGACGTTGTTTGGACTTGCGTGTTTCATAGATCGAAGAGTTGAACACAACAACATAGAGCAATTGTGATGAGAGCAACAGCACCAGGTGGAAGTTCAACAGCGGGATAACATTTCTAGGTGAAAGGTCACCTTTGAATATCGAATAGAAGATATAAATCAGGTGGATTGGAACCAACTTTGGGGAGAACTGTAATTGATACGTTGGATCATCCGTCGTGGGCGATGACTTGACATCGTTGAAGGAGACTGTTTTCTTAGGTAGAGGACGTTTGGACATGGCCTTCTCTCTATATTTAGATCAATGCAATGGGTGTTGCCTTGGAATCACGATCGAAGCAAAGGAAACCGGGTGGAGAACGAATACCAATTTACGATCGGCTCAAAATGATGGAACAGTCAAAGTTGGAAGGGGAATCCTCCGATTTGAAAGTTGACATGATGCCCTGCTGAGGTTGTCTGCTGCTGACTAAGCATGTTTTGGGTGTCCGGGTGTTTTGATTTTGTAATAGCCACTGCTCGCTTTACAAGGGTTCGTAACCATAGGACAACCCCGTTATGCCTTGTGAAGAACAGATAAGATGACAAGGTCCAAGATCAACAACGACGGAAACAAATGAGGGATAGCCGACCCTTATCAACTCCACGTGTAAACCGTAACTATGCTATACTATATAAAAATAGGTATTCCAGCTGGAATATACCTTAAAAACTTGTTGTTAATGGGGTAAGTTGTGTTGGCCTTTAAGCGAGATGGCATGCTAACAGTAATGCCAAACCTCTGTGACATGCCTCTTTGTCGTATAGCAGAATGAGAAGTTAGTACTTTTAGAAATGACTGGAAGCATATAAAGGCCACAATCGTCAGCCAACGGTTCTGGCCTGGAGCTCAACGGTCTCAGAAAGCGAACGATTCCTGCTGGCAGCCAAGTCAAATCTCAAAGCCGTGGTTCGTCCAAGTATACCAGCGAGCCGAGTAGAGACCCTGTGAACCACTAAGCACATGTGCTTGCAACCACTTCAAACCAAAAGGACCCTTTCCAGGAAATAAGTGGAGTGTAACAGTCATCACCACTGGTTAGTTACCTGGGTCTTCAATATCATTACTCGAGGAAGTAGACCAACTGACAATCCGAGAACCTTGAGAATCACTCAGCAGCGTGTGACAACAATCATCACCAAACAAGGGCCACAAGTTTCTGAAGCAATAAGTATCACATGGTTGTCAGAAATCCGTGGCCATACTGCTTGAGGCATAAGAGAGAACAACTTCAAAACCTTGAGAGATGACTGAACAGTATATGACGATGACAACATACAAACATGAGATTTTGACCAGAATCCCACAGCTTTGAATAGTCGTTACCACCGGCTTATTCACATCAATCTCTCGTACCATTGTACGTCCCCGTATTTCCATTGGCAATGGTAGTACCTTGTGCATGATTGGCCAGACGTGGTGGCATCAATTCTTAACCAATCAGTTCTGACCAGAAACTGATGGTTCTCAAACAGGGAATTCCACGTCAAGTAGCTAAGTTAACATGAATGTCAGCCATGTTGGAAACACGCCTGAAAGAGAAGGTGGTACCCTCAGAATGAGCAAGCACCGTGTGGAAATACTTGTTCTAAACCAAGGGTTCAAAGAGTGAACAAATGGTATCAAATAGGCATCACCACTTGCAAGCTGTCGAGTCTCTCTTCGAAAGCATTTTTGGATGGAATAATACCAAGCAAAGATTCCAGTGTCCTGTGTGAATGACTCAACAACTAGTGACAACAACCATCACCAACCAAGATGTTCGGACCAGGAACTAATGGCCTGTAATAGTTAATGTCACTTGTCGGTAGTCATGTCAACCCTGCGTTACATCACCCTTGGAAGTACAACGGAATGCATTGTCAGTACACTGAGACTCTCTCTGTACATAGATGACAGCAATTGTTCTCAACCATTGGCTCCGACCAAGAACCAATGGTCTCAAACAACATCATCACATGCAAGCAAAGACCTCTCTGGTACTTTCCATCCAAGTATAACCTCAAGCAATGCCAGTAAAGTGTAGATGTGTGGATATCTATGACAACAACCGTCAACAACCAAGCACGCCGGACCAGGACGTGATGATCTTCAACAGCTAACGTCAATGTATTTCAAACATCCCACGTCAATACCAGCACCTGCTAGTGATTGCTGGCTTCTTGGTGTTCATATCCAACCTATGGTACGTGACATATATCACCGGCAACTGGAATGATAGTTCCAAAAGTTTCATGTGAGTCATGACTTGGTTATCATCTCCGACTGGACAGAAACCGTTGATGGAACCTCACCACTTATCACAGAACCTTTGACATAGAATTATCACAACAGCAGTGCATGATGTGTCAGTGTGCCACGGGCTGCCACGGGCTGTCACAGTGATGGCACCCACAATCAAAGTGAAGCTCTGCGTATTCCATCAGTTTTATCGTCATGATGTTAGTTTTAAGAAGAAGAAAGTGGGTGGTGAAAGAGAGGAAGAGAAATTGAGCAAAGCCGTCCTTTTATCATCAATTGGCGGTCTTTGTGTTACAAAGATCTATGTTTTGTGTCACTTTACAGCTCTCATCACCAAAGAATCGGCGTAGCCTGCAGTATTCAGTCGTACTGAAGTGGTTACAGCATTCTGTGGTTTGAAACCGTGGTTACACGTTTGCAAAGTTCCCTTAATAACACCAGCAATACGTCTTTCTGTGCTAGCCCAGTTAAGCAAGCCAGAGCGAACGCCCTCTCTATGTATGATGATGCCTATTGAAGAAGTTCAGAGTATCCACAGTAATGAAGGATGGACAGTACTTTACCGTATCCAAGAACCGTTGTGATTTTACATAGACAACCCCAGAGTTTGATGAGGAACAGAGCTCAGTTGCACACCCTGTTCAATCGCCATCAGGGCTCTAGTACTATGAGGCAACAAATGGCCCGTTAATGTTTAATTCAGTGTCTTACATTTATGCCCAGCTGTGGTGTATGATTCTGGCACCAATGAACTAATCAATGTGGCAGCTGTGTGAGTGTCGTGCTCTAGTATGAGTTTTAATACCGTTTTAATACCTAATTGGGCTTCACCATTGGTGGAGTTGTTCACAGAGAGAAGAGCACATGTACTGGGCCAAGTTGATGATGGTTTCTATAGGAGAGCGTTCCGTGAGGGGAAAGCCACCCTGAGTATTGATGTGTCATTTTAAAGGCGAAGAGCACTGGCCAATAGGAGGAGAACACTGCTGTTAGGCCCATACAAATACCCTCTGTTTAAGACGAATTAGCACTTTGAAATCTCCTTCCTCTTCTACTAGATCGATGAGCCAACAAGTTTCAATTCACAAGGTGATGATGCAGAAAGACAGTTCCATTCTGTGATGTTATACCCGGTGTTTGATGGTCTTCCATAGTTGGAGAGGTTGCTCAAATGTATCCCAGGAAATGCGAAACACTTTCAGTGACACCGAGTAAACATGTCATGACACTGAAGTGCACGATCAACAGTGCTTGTTTAAGAGCCCAGGTGCTTATCACTGTGATACACAGTATACAGAAACAACTCTTTTGAAATAAAACACCACGGTGAAAAGAAGCATCATGCAACAATCATACAATGGTTAAAACCCGTAAGTATCACATCAGCATGTGCTTTCAAGGAAGGGAGACAATGACGTTAGTACTGAACATACAAAACCGTTACGTTTACCACATCTCCCTTCTGGAAGTGACTCATCCCGTATAACCGGAGTTTAATATGATATGGCAATCGTAGGAAGCTTGGATTTGACCAGAACAATAGATAAAGTGAATACTTGAACGACAGATCTACAGCTTATACCGTCAGATTTGAAGGACTCTCTCTGTTGTATCTGTGTCTTTCTTGTTTACTTCAACACCTTTCTCAACAGATAGCTCATTATAGCTTACGTATTTTGCAACTCCTTGACGGCTATTGTATCTCACTGATGACTCCAGCCACTTGCTCTACTCATATAGGTTACTAATAACAATACAATCTGGAACCATATCCTCACTGTTGAGCTAACTTCCTGCGAACTGTGCATGCCTGCTCTAGCGTGTGATATGCAAGGCTGATGTTGGCCATTTATAGACTTTGTTGAGCCTCTTACACTTGCTGCCTATTGGGCCAAAAGGACATCCAATACAAGACCACGGAGCCAAAGGCTACAATGTTGAAGGGGCCTTATGAGCTACCCGAAATAAGACAACTCGTGTAAATGATATACTGCTCGATCTCAGCTCTTTCCCAGTGCAACTAACCAGTCCTTCCAGACATCACACGGAGTTACATTCTATAGACGGCTCTAATACACCCACTAGCAAGATCATAATCACAAAGATCATCACAGTTTTAACGAAGCAATGCATACGTTGAGGCTTTAAAACACAAACGGCTATTATACATAACTTATCCTCTGCATAACATTTCTCATGCAGTTGGATTTGAAAGAGGTGAAAGATCCTCAAATGCGAAACAATGTACAGTGACCATGGCTACTTGAAATAACGCATCTGCGATAAGACAACAGGAGGCGAACAGCATGATATCACATTGGAGCTTGCGTGGTTTGGCTTAACAGGTCCATATTACGAGGATTGTTGATAATCACGAAGGTCTGGCGTATAGATCTTTAGTCTGTATGCTTGGTGTTTTCATCTCCGCCTAACTCTTAGGTTCGGTTGCTACTCAAAGCCGGTAAAAGTTGCCATGATGTTGAAAGTTGTACAATCGATCGATGATGATTTGCTGAATACGTCGAGAAACCTGTAGAATCTACGAATAACGGTACGAACTATCTGCCATGCCTTGTAAGTAATCATTTCGTATTCAAAGAAGAAGGGGAAAACGCAATAGGGAGCTAATTCCACGGGAAAAAAACAGATGCCGATTCGTATACAACCTGTTTGACGTTTACTGCTCATATTGAAGGTGGCTCAACGTCTCAACATTGAGTACGAAGTTACACGTACATGGTACATGCTGTAGTTTATGTTGCTTGCTGCAACTCCACCTTCACACAGGCACCAGGCAGAAAGGGCTGTATGCATCGGAATTCACGTTGGGCAACTTTCCAGAAGAGCTTGTGAAGTCTCATTTCAATCACTGGTGTATAATAACCATGGCAAAAGGCTTGAGAAGCAATTGTCGTGTGTTTATTAGATACTGGTGCTACACAGCATATAGCACACACTGCCAAGTTGTAACACCAGCACATGCCACTGCTAGCATCATCTCTTGATGACGATGAAAGCTGGTTACTGAGCACCGATCTCCTTCTAGAACTGATCTAAATCTGCGGCTCAAAACTCTCGATATGCGTACACATCGCACCCAGCTGCTGGGAGATGGTTTCTCACAGCTTTGTTATCCATCTCCCCCTAGCTATGCTTATATAGCATGCCCAAGCACGGGCACCTGTACGTTGGTGTCGCAATTATGTGCATTTGATGTGTACACAAGTCCACGACTCATGGTAAGCATATCTATCTTTAGACTGTGATTTCAGAGATATGCATTGTGGGTATGCACGTGTGTACTTTGTCGACCTTGTTCTAGCAAGAAATGGCTTTTGACACGCTGCATCAACAGCACACTGCATCAACACAACACGATCTACATTGGCTGTATGCCTGTTGGGAAACTCTAGAGGGAACGAAACAGGGTTTCCCGCTTGTATACAGTGAGCTTCGCACACCCCTTCTCCGTAATCTCTGCGAAGAGTTTGTCCATGTCATGAAGTTTACTCTTATTCCTTTTGGTGGTTCGTCCTTGGTGCTCTCACCAAGAGGTACACCCATTTTAGAATCCTTAGCTATGAGCAATTATAACCGGAAGAGGAACACGACACCTTGGTAGTTCTGGTTCCCGATTGTCGAAGACACGTCTAATGACATACTCTTGAAAATGTTCATTTCGATAAATGCCACGGATGATGGTCTGACACACCTTGTCTTTTTATACCGTTAAGATGCTCTTGAAGATCTCAATTCACCGCTGTTTTTGCTGTCATGTCCAAGTAACCAAACTCAATATGGTGAGTACATCATCCACTGTTGTACAGGAGCTTCCTCCGTTAAGATTTAGGTGACGTGCTCTGCCATCAAGCCCAAAATGATCAAAAGATCATCGACATGATAATCCCATCCCAGACACCGTCAAGATCGATCAAAAGCTCTCCGGCAACGCCGGCACTGGCACCAGTTAAAGCCCTACAACTCTATAAGCTACACATGTATGTATCCAGCTAGCACATGTAAGCATACGACTACGTATCGCACAACACAGAATAATAAAACAACGTTGCTTCTCATGGTTCCACGTCATGGCAAGCTTGGTGCTTGAGCTTTCAACAAGGCCTGGTGTATAAAAAGAACACATTGAGCTAAGAAAACAGAGCCAATAAAGGCAGATGCAGGGTGGGCAAAAGTGCTTTAGACTACATACACTCAAGCGAAGAGTTCATTTGGAATATTGTGTAAATATGGTTGATACTCAGAGTGTATTCTTGGTTGCCCAAGTCTAAGTTTATCCTCTATTGTAGTTGCACAAGCTGTTCTCGAGTATGGAGAAATGATCCTCACACCGAAGCTCTGAGCTTTAGAGAGTGTCCTGGACATTGGTTCGTGAGCACATACATCCTTCATGCTAGAGATACAAGGCTGTAACGGCTGCCACCCTACAAATTACAAGTGGAACCCAACAAAGAACAAACATCTAGCGAGTCATCATGCGATACCAGCAAGATCTTATTTGGATAAACACCTCCCTCCTCCACCTTCTCTCTGTACAGTGTGCTATTCGCTACACCATGGTCGAAGGGAACTAGAGTGCAATGCGTGATATACAAAACTGATTAGTGGAGTGCTCTCTACTTGAGCCAACGACGATTGCTACAACGGCCCACATACGTGTCATATTGCTAAGTCACCACCTCTCGTCCCACAGCGAAGAGGCTTCCGTCACAGATAAGCACCACACATCAGACACCACACATCAGACCCCCGTCTCCCGCAACATGCGCATGTTGAAACAAGCACCGAGGAGCCCCAATTATATACCTCTCAGCGTCCGGACTTTGCTCTGAAACAGATTACAAATCCATATCCCAAACCCTTCCCCTTCCAAAGCGAACAAGTACGCCGAATGTGCCTCTAAGCAGCGCATGCAATTCGCCTTTGCAAGATCTGAGCTGCGTCGCCTGCTCTGCGTAGCAATGCACATCGGGTTATGTCTTCAGCGCGTCCAGAGGAACAAGCTTATGGCCTAACGTGTAGGGACTCTTCGCTTCTGTCTGTTAGGTCATGGCCAAACCAAAGCTGTCTTAAGCACCTGTGAATAGTTTTGGAGTCCCCCTCTCTTTTGCTCATCTATGGATATAAAACAGATCATATCTGCTGTTTGCAAAAGCACTCGAGCAAGTTATAGCTCGGCAGTGTTTCTTGCTTGAAGATTGATAAATGATTCCATCTATCAACCACAATCCTATGATGCAGATGAGCTATTGTATGAACTGCCATACGACAAGTACGCCTATGTGGAGACGACTCAACGACAATGCGACTGGCTTGCCGGTGAATCTGTGCAATGCCTGTGGCTTGTACTACAAGACCAAAGGTGTGCATAGGCCTAAGGTTCTTGTCACTAAAAAGTCACAGTTGGAGAAGTATAAACAGATCATGGACTGCGTTTCCATGGAAGTGTCTGACCCAAACAGGACCAAGATCGTGCAAGTGCACGACGAGGACTTGAACAACGCTAACTTGATCAGCTGCTCTAACTGCAAATGCATCAACACCTCGCTCTGGAGGAAAGACCCACAGGGAAACAACCTTTGCAATGCATGTGGGCTGTTCTTCAAGAAGAACGGGGTCCACAGGAAAAGCAAGCAAGAAGACAAGGGAATATTCATAGAGATTGATCAGAAACTCATAAAGTTCAATGCTGTGAAGAGACGTAAGAGAAGGGTTGCGAATAGTCAACCTCATGGGCTTGAGGGTCAGAGGAGATCTTCAATCTCGACGAATAACTCGGCAACGGTATCGCCAACTTCCATGACCTTTACACCACAGTTACTCCCCCAAATCCAGATGGCATTGCCACCTTCCATCTATCAACAGCAGCTTCATCATGCAGTCCCTCACTATAAGCTTGTCAGTGAGCCATTTTACAGACAGCCGACTGCGGTCAATGGTTCCCGTTCGAGTTCATTATCATCTCCACTACAACAATTCGGTGTTGTTGAAGGAGTATCACCTCCTCAGCAGCAGCTTCCACCGCCTCCACCATGCTTTCCTCCCTCTTTTCAACAACAGCCACAACCACAGCAGCATTCTGGCATCTCTTTCTCAGCAGAGCCGGGAATTTCAACGGTGCATAGGGTGCCACCACCTCTATTGCAACAACAAGCACAACCGATGTCCTCGTATCAACCAGCAGGTAGACAACGCGAGCACGAACATCGTCAAGCCAAACTATTAGCTCCTAGCTCGTCTGCATCTTCAACCTCACGTCTTCCCCCGATTTCTGCTCTTCTCAATGAGATTGACAGACGCTGAACTGTACGGCCCTAATGTAAGACAGGCCAAGAACTGTGAATCTAGGATAAAACCTACTACTGCACGATAATTTATGATCATTCACTAGAATCTATAGAGACTATCTCCGTAGAATGTTCGCAAGGCGTAGTATGCTTGGACCTCTCCATATATCGGATGTGTACTAGAGCAGAGGTGGAATACGCTGAGGTTCTGAAATCCACGAGTGTCGTATTAGCGATGGTACTTTGTTATCCCTGTTTTGCTCATTATCTCACCATTCTCGGCATGCTTTGAGATCGGAGAGGTTCTCAATTCATCTCAAGGAACTGGATATGCTAACACTTTTCCAATTTCAAAGAGTCGTTTGAAATCACCACGAAGACGACCATAAGAGAGCATTTGCGATGTATGTTTAAGCGATTATCGAGAGTTAAACCTTCATCTTCCGGTCCCTCGCTGTCGATATCGGTACTCTTCTGTACTGAAGCTCACCAGATCTGAACATGGGCACCTACAACGCTACATAAGCACCAAGGACAAGACTTGGGTATGTACAACTGCTACTAGGATTGGCACTGTGTGTCATGTAGCCATATTTGCGCCGAAGTCAAATGACATACGCAAAGTCCCACGTTCTTACTCTGCATTCGGTAATACTGAGGGTAACGTTGATGATGCTAAGAGCACGGTCGACTAGCTTCAAGCTACTAGACACTGCACCAGTGCGCCACTCCGATGGTTATGGAACCGCTTCTGGCGTCAATAATGGCCCCCATCGGCTCATCCCTATGGACGTGGAGTCGGTTTCAACCCAATATTGGCTGGTAATGCCTCGGACTCAAAGGCGTCGGAAGCAGCTGTTAAACAAGGTGGTTCATCTAGCATCGGACGCTGTGTAAAGGTCGCATGTCGGGCCGGCCTCAAGCGCTCTTGGAGTACAGAACAACCAGGACAACACGATTTCGCACGGTGCGATTGGGAAGTTATCGCCGCTTAACTCCTTTCCGTCGGGGTTATTCTGAGCCTGCGGCGCGAAGACACAGGAAAGCTCCCTCGCTTTCGCTTTCTGTTTTCTCTCTTTTTAGTCCGGGCTGTCTCAGGACGGTGTGCGGGTGTGATTATGTAATGGGTTATGTAATCATACATCCGTACACCACTATATGTGTGTCGTTTGGCTTGTGCGGTTGATTACATAACCGTTATATAATCACACACCCGTGCACCACTTTGGCTTTTTCTGTAGTTTTTTCTCCCTCTGTGCTCGCTTTTTATGCTACGGACTTGTTCAGCGGCCCACCAAGTTTACATTTGTGTGTGTTTACTTTTTGAACGTCAACATCAACAACAACAACAACAACAACGAACCCGTAAACACAGCGGCTGGTTTGATTGATAGAGCGGTACGATGGAGGTGTACGACCAGATTGTCAATCCCTCGACGGTGACACACTGCACGGTGGCAAACTTCACGTCCTTGCAATGCGAGGACCTCATTGTGGTTAAGAATACGCTGTTGCAGGTGTTTCGTATCGAGGACGATAGACTGGTGTTGTTTGATGAATACACCTTACAAGGACAGGTGCTCGGTGTGGAGCGTGTCAAAGTTGGTGGGTCGAGGTACCACAAGCTTGTGTTGCTTACGAAGTTTGCCAAGTTGAGTATTGTCTCGTATAACATGGCAAAACGGTCTCTGGAGACTGAATCACTGCATTACTACGAATTGGAGTTCAAGAGGCTACACACGAACGGCCTATCGGAGGCATCTCTGCGAATGGATCCGAACTATAAGGCGGCGCTGTGCTTCCACAAGGATATTCTGGCGTTCTTACCGTTGGCGGCGTCTGAAGATGACCTTGATCTCGACGAAACCATCCAGCAACATTCAACCGAATTCCTGTTAAAATCCACCATCATCCCATCTTCAAAGCTGGACGCATCCATACACGACATCATTGATTGTCAGTTCTTGCACAACTATAGAGATCCAACGTTGGCTATTGTTTATAATGAAACTCCCGCGTGGGTAGCTGATTTGACAATCCACAAGGATACCGTGAACTTGGTGGTGTTGAACTTGGACCTGGCCACGGGCTCTTCAACACCAATCATAAACTTGGAAAATTTACCCCTCGATATATGGAGTGTGAAATCGCTTCCAGGTAACGGGCTCTTACTCATAGGTTGCAATGAGATTATCCACGTTGATAACTCAGGAAATACCAAAGGTATAGGTGTGAACGAATACTACAAAGACTGTACAGATTTCAAACTGGAGGACCTCTCAGCTCTAGATGTGTTTTTGGAGGATTGTCAGGTGGAAGTACTTGATAGCTCTGTACTTATCGCTGATAAGCAAGGTGGGCTTTTTAACTTGACATTTCAAAAAGACGGTAAGTCTATTAGAAAACTCCAAATGTCCAAGTTGGAGAGTCAATTCCCAATGAGCCAGCCCTCGACTGTGGCCAGAATTGGTGATTATGTCTTCTTTGGAAACTCAACAAGCGATGCTCTCCTATTGAAATCGAGAAAAACTGATTCTGAAAATGAACAATCTTTGGAAAAGATTCAACGAGAAGGCAGAAACGAACAGGACGATGTCAGCATGGCCAACGATGATGAAGATGAAGACCTATATGGAGATGAAGAAGACATTAGCTCAAATGAATCTGTCCAGTTTGATAAAGTAGATTCTTTGTTTAACAATGGACCAATCATTTCTTTTACACTGGCACGTTTATCACCAGAGCCTTCATCCCAGGGGTTGACCAATCCGAATTACAACGAACTATCCATTGTTGGTGTTAATGGTGAGAACGCTTCAGGGAGAGTCACATGCTTCAACCCAACGCTCCAACCGAAAATCCATTCCACACTTAAATTTCAAAACATCACTAAATGTTGGAACTTGTTGAATAAGTATCTAATAACCACCGATTTAAACAATTTCAAGAGTGAGATATTTTTGATTAATGACAATTTCAAGAACTTTCAGAGCTTGGATTTCAAGAACAACAACATCACTGTTAACATTGACGTTTTCACCTCGAAAAAGAGAATTGTTCAAGTGTCCTCGTCAAACATTTACATCTTTGACTATAGTTTCAAAAAAGTCCTACAAATGAATGCGGATTTTGAAATATTGCATGCAAAGCTATTGGATCCATACATTATTTTAACTTCATCAAACGGTGAGATAAGAATCTTTGATGTTGATTCTAGAGGCAGAAAGTTGAACAAAGTGAAATTGCCGAAGTCTTTGACCGATATAATTTTGACCTATGGTACAGTATCAAACACCTCGCTACTTAACACTGGTAAGAAGAGGAGCCAAACAGATGAGAACATCAATGTGTCAAACCCAGTATTCTTAGTAACCACTGTTAATAACCAGATTTTGGCGTTCAGACCAAACCATAACGAAGAGGTGTTCCAATTTACGAACATTCATAAACTTATTGAAGTTGGGGAGGTGATTCCCTTCCAAAACGTTGATGGATTGGTCCCAGATCCTTTCTTTAAGCAGGTTGAACTTTTAGCACTTGGTGATGAATTCAACAAAGACGAGATCCTTACGCTATTGACGATTGGTGGTGAAATCATCACTTATAAGTTGGATGGGAGTCATTTCAAGAAAGTTGAAACCAATGCAATTACTGGTGCTCCAGAAAATGTTTATCCTCAATCAACTATTCTTGAGCGTAAACTTATCCCATTCCAAACAAACGGTTATAATGTGCTCTTTGTCACTGGTAAGCAACCTTATATCGTGATAAAGACGAGTCAATCGAATCCAAAAATCTTCAAGTTTACTCATACTTCTCTCATCTCGCTATGCTCATATGAGGATAAGATCATGTTTATCGACGGCGGCAAGAATGCAAGAATCTGTTCGATTCCGTTTGGTCCAAATCACGATTATACGAACAAACTTCCAATTGATATATTTCCTATTGGTAAGACAATCAACAACATTGCCTTCCATGAGACATCAAATTTGTTGGTGATGTCGTCATTAAGGGAGATTCCGTACGACGCCAAAGACGAAGAAGGAAATCCAATTGTCGGTACAGAAGATAAACGTAAAGCCGCTAGCTTCAAGAGCTCCTTGATCCTTGTTGATCCTACCAATTGGGTCATATTCGATGAGATGGAATTTGACGACGACATTGTGGTGAATTCTGTCAAATCACTTCAACTGATCGTTTCTTCCAAGTCCAAAAAACGGAAAGAGTTTATCGTTTTAGGAACTGCAAAGTACAGAACTGAAGATTTAACCGTATTGGGTGCCTTCCAGTTGTATGATATAATTTCTATTGTGCCTGATCCTGACAAGCCTGATGTTGATTACAAATTGAAAGAGATTGTGAGCGAAGTCGTCAAGGGAGGTGTCACAACTGTCACTGAGATTAGTGGAAGATTTTTGGTTTCACAAGGTCAAAAGGTACTGATTAGAGATTTGCAACAGGACAATTCTACTGTCCCTGTGGCCTTTAGAGATACTCCAACAACTCTATCGGATTCCAAGTCTTTTGAGAATCTGGTTTTGGTTAGTGATACTTTGAAGAACATTATGTTCTTAGGATTTGACGCTGAGCCTTATAGGCTTTTGTTGCTGGGTAAGAGCCTGGAAGATCTGAATGTTTCAAGTTGTGATTTCCTCGTGTCTAATGGTGAAGTCCATTTCCTTGTTGCTGACCATGAAGGAACCTTACACCTTGTATCTTACGACCCGGATGATCCAAAGTCTCTCAGTGGCCAGAGGCTTATGCACAAGACAACATTCCATATCAACACACTCACAACAACCATGAGACTGGTGCCTAAGCATGAGGAATTCAAGCAGACGAGTGATAGTTATCAGGTCATAGGTGCCAATGTTGATGGTTCGATATTCAAAGTCACACCTATCGATGATCAAACGTACAGAAGATTCTATATACTGCAACAGCAGCTGAGCGACAAAATTGGCCATCACTGTGGGTTGAATCCTAGAGCAAATCGTCTACAATTCAATGACGCTGGAGTTAAACCAATTATTGATTTTGGGCTTATTAGGCTCTTTGTTCATTTAAACATCGAGAAGAGACTTCAATTCAGCCTCAAAGTTGGTAAAAGAGCATACGCTGAGATTTGGAGAGACATAGTTGAGATTGAAAACACTTTGAAGAATCTTTGCGAATAGAACGATTGTTTTGACTGTGTTGATGTATTTTGTTGTAGAAATCTGTAGGCGAAGAATATGGAGAGCGGTCACGAAAAAAAAAACTTTGTCCGATGAGACATAAAGAACTGGGACATAAAGAACTGGGACATAAAGAACTGGGACATAAACAAAGATGGCATCGCAGACACAGAGCTCCACGGTGCTACTCACAAGACTCCTATCACAAAAGGAACAATCGCCTCTAGTGCTGATTCTCGATACAATAGCACAGTCTTCGTTATATCTTCAACAGGAGTTCATCCACCATAAGCAGGATTCAACAAGTGTGACACTGGTATCGTTCGAGACCGTTGATAAGCCGCAATGGGCTGATATCTTCCTAGAGGCTCAAGACAAGCCATTGAAACGTATTATCGAACTTGTGAACGAAAGCGTTGATCCTCAGGGTAAGAATCTGGTGATCATTGACGCTATAAACTATATTCCAAATCATAAGCTCACGCAGTTCATCACATCCATTTCGAGGCCTAATATCACGGTGGTTGCAACTTTCCATACCTCATGTCCTGAAGAGGATCGCTCACAGTACAGCAACTATCCCTCAAGCTATACGCTATTGACGTACATTGCGTCATCTATCTTTGAAGTACTGCCTAATAGCCTCGACGATGAAGAGTTGGAACGACACGTTCAAGAGTTCAAGATACCAAGTGGGCTTAATACACAGTCTTTTGTGCTGAACTTGATCAACCGTCGAAAGAGTGGCCGTTCTTTGTCTTACAAGTTTCAAATAAACACGCTGACACACGAATACTCACCAATAGTTGATAAACCTCAAGAACACGTTGATTCTCAAGAGCTGTTGAAGGATTTGACCACTTTCAACTTGACAACATCAGCAAAGCAACAAAAAGCAAGGGAAAACGTTGAACTGCCTTATCTTGATGCGCAAAGCTTTGAGACGGGTGGAGCCATCGTCTACGAATTCGAAAAGGATGACGATTATGATGAAGAAGATCCATATGAAGATCCATTTTAGCTCTCTAATAGCAATCGTGTTGTGTGGCATATAAACATGTATTTGTATAAGTAAAGACAAAGTGAACAAGGGAGAAGATCACCACAACTCCGTGAGTCCATCCCAGTTGCCAACTTTACGTCTTTCCCAATAGTTCGCTGAGCCTTTGATCAATTCCCACGACAAATCATCCGATATGTTTGATTTCGCAAAGAATGAAGGGACATGTACTTGATTAGCATCTGCAACTTCTTTTCTTCTGTCTCTTTGTCTTTGTTCAAGGGCTAATTTCATCTCAGATGCTCCATCGACATCACCGTCTTCGTACATTCTAACGTCTGGTCTCAGTCTTGAATCAGTAAACGGGATCTTACCCTTTTCAATAAGAGTAATCTGGTTCAAATTTGATGCGTATATCGAAAACCCCCATTTGGAAGATTCGTCCCGTAGCAGTTCAGATGCTTCATAAATCGTCTCACTGAACTTGGAATCGTTCCCCTTCTTTATGGTGATTTCATTGGTCCATTTGCCCTCAGCATAGTATTCTGATTTCTTTCCTGCCTTGTCCATAACCTTAATCTTGACTTCTTCACAACGTGGAGTTGAAAACATACCACTGGTGGGTTTCTTGAACTCGACAACAGATTTCATTCCCGATGAGCTTGTGACTATAACGTTGTTCGAAGGCTCTGTGTATCTATCACCAGCAATGATGTTCTTAACTATCGTCGTTGGTTGTGACCATTTCAGAATCTCACCAGTGGCTTTGAACACCAAAGTCAAAGTACCGTTGTTCACGAGTTCGATGGATTTGCCCCAAAACTTTTGATCTGGAGAAACACTGAAGGACAACTCCCAAAGTGAAGATTCACAGTGGAATGCAAATATCTGTGGCTTATGGCTAACTTTCTCACCAATCATTCTGAATCCCACATTTTCATCAACAAGTTCATAGGTTTCACCCAAGATTGGATTAAACGGCTTTCTCATGTTTCTCTGTTTGGATCTAAATGAGCCTAGATTCGCAACAGCAAATGCAGCAACTTTTAAAGTTCTTAAATCTTGATTGGTCTCTGTAGCAGCCTGGTTCAATATATCACCATGTTCAAACATTTCGGAAAATTTCTGTAGAATGGTTAAAGGCTCATTATAAGTAACTGGCATGGATATGGTGGACAAATCCTTACCAACGTTTTTCCTCAAGAATGAAAATAAACTTGGAGGATTTGTTGTTGACGGTTTAACATCATTTCTTCTCTTTATCTTTTCTAATGGTAATGGACTCAAATCCCTTGATGCAGCACTCTCGGTAATTGCAGCCTTTGGAGCAAATTCTAGCACTGATTCATCAGCATCTGATAAATCATCAACAGATATGTTACTGTCCAAAGAAGTTTTCTGTCCTTGAAGAACAAGAACGTGGTTATCCAACTGATCATATTCATTTGATTCAAGCGTCTCGTGGGCA
Source organism: Williopsis jadinii (assembly GCF_001661405.1). Taxonomy (NCBI): domain Eukaryota; kingdom Fungi; phylum Ascomycota; class Saccharomycetes; order Phaffomycetales; family Wickerhamomycetaceae; genus Williopsis; species Williopsis jadinii. Next base: position 277,471 of record NW_017963666.1, read on the forward strand.
TCATAGTAATCATCACTAAATACAGAATTAGTTGGAGATAACACCGTTATGTTCATATCTTGGGATTCCAATACTGAGTTGACATAAAGGGAAAGTGATTGTAGCTGTTCTTTCATGGCTGAAATGTCCTTGTCGTCTTTCGTACTCTCCAGATGAGCAAGTGTACTGTGTAATTCATCCAATTTTTGATTGATGATGGAAAACTCCTCAGGGTGGTGACCCTTGACATCGGCATTTTCCTCCTCGATTTTAGCAAACAAGTCAGCATTTTCCTTTGAAGAAGAAGGTAAGAACTGTGGACTTGCCATTGCGGACGTATCAGTATTTTCGGCAGAAGACTGTGAGGGTTGTTGTGGAGGCTGGGATGCAGTGCTATTGAGTTTTATAAAATCCAAGGCATTGATCCAATTACTCCAATCTTGATCGTTCAAAGTCTTCAAGATCCAAACCTCCATACCAGAGTCAATGACTATGGTATTGTCCTCTTTGAAAGCAGATACAGTGGACAAATTGATCTGCATTTCACCTCTAAACTTATGAGTGTTTTCATTGAGATAATAACTCAGCGTGTTGTACTTGAAGTTCAACACAAAGAACCTCTTGGTAAATCCTTGAAGTTTCTTCCTCTTCTTCTTCAATAGATAGCCTTGCAAGTACTGACCGTTCCGTGGGTGCAATTGACTCTGCAAGTTCACAGAAGACGCCGACGTCGATAACCTTCTAATCGCCGGCTTGTTCTCAACAAAGAACTTGTTGAAGAGCACCTTCTTCGAATAGCTCTTCGAAAACGTGTTATCAAAAACAAACGCAAAGATCCCACCGTGGTCCAGCTTCAACTCCTCCTTGAACAGCTGGTTCCCCTGGAGCATCCCGTAGCTCTTCACCTCAACCAGCTGAGAGTTGCGCAACCGCTCATCCAGCGGCATCGACCTCGTCGACGAGCTCCTCTTGATCTGCTGCAACGACGTGGTTGACGAATTGCCGCTCTCACCAAGCCCTGTAGCGCCGTAGATCGTCGGAGACACCTTGTCCTCCGTGGACTGGTACACGCTGAACTTGATGGACCGCTTCAGGGGCTTTAGCTGAAATATCACATGAGAGCCGTCAGGAACGTGGATCCATTTCACAGCAAACGAGCGTGAATGGATGTCAATGGTTTCCATTCTCTGCTGATGCTGTTGGTGATGCTTTCTACTTCCTCTTGCTCTTCTTAGCCCAACTGCTGTGCCAACCGCCACGTGTGTTGGATGAACCGCCCAGCTTCCTTGTTGTTTGTTTACGTCTGTGCTTGTGTTCTGTGTCCGCTGTTGATTTGTTGATGAGGGAGCTCTGCACCGCGCGCAGTTCTCTGCCGTAGTGTGTGCGCGTGCTAATTCCTTTGGGCGGGAGTTCGATGCCGCGGTGGGACACAACGTGTGCGCCTGATTCCGACTTGCCGTGATCACGTGATGTATCACGTGGATGCGAATGGACGTATATTGCAGATGGATGTGGACTACACGCCTGCGTCGTGGGTGTTATACTGTTACCTTCCCCCGGAGTAGTACGGTGCAACCACTCTGTATCAAAGGACAAGATCAATTGGAGCCATTGCCATAGGTAACGTTCCAAGAAGGACGCGTATGTTGAGGTGGTAGTTAGAGCTTATACGGGCACTTTGTCACATCCAAACACCACGTGCAGCTACTGGTTTGCGCCACACACGGTATCTATTGTTTACGCAGAGCCATTACATCAACATCAACATATAATACCGTGGTGAGCAGACAGCAGTTAGTAGAAGCGTAAGGGGAAATGCTCCACTTGTTGCCGGTGGAGATTGTTGAGCAGATCCTTTTCTATGTGGATGTACCGGATTTGGATAACTTGTTATCAATCCCAACGTTCAAGGACGCATTATCTGACAAGATAGGGCTCATCATTTGTGAAGAGAGCCTGAAGCAGTTGTATCCACACATAGAACAGAGATACCAAATCACTGACCATGCAAATGGTATAAATGGTATGGAAAGGTGTCTCTGTGTTGTTGTGCTCGGAGAGTTGTCTAGTGAATCACTCAGGGACGAGCTTGTCAAGAACCACATTCCGAAGAAGTTTTGCTTCCCTAATATGGACCGAAGTGAAACCATAACAGAAACCACATTGTCCTTCTTGCAGAACGAAAGGCACTGTATAAAGGATACTGCCTTCTTCCAGTACGCCACTGAAGATTACCAGAGTAGCTGTACACTGAAATTTGAAGACTATTGGAATCCTTTGATCCACAGGTGCTCTCAGCTGAGATCTTTAATTTTACAAGATGTTGGCTTCTTTCCTGAAGCACTTGATCTGCCATGTCTTGAAAAGTTGAATCTCATCGGATGTTCAAGCTTAGATACATCAACTAGATGGGATCTACCGAAGCTCACAACGCTGGTTGTTGAAGAAACTTTCGATTCAATCAATTCTTCGATAGACTACGAGACCATTATGATTACAACGCTCAGATTGCATTTAATACGAGATGACATACACTGGTTTGGATTTAATAATGACTCCATTAATTCTCTTTCGGTTACACTTGAGGGATCAGCCTCACTTAAAATTGAGGATACATCATTTCTTTCTCTAAAGAGAGCATTTCTGAGCTCTGGTGGTGCTTTAACTCTACACCGAGTAAGTCTATCATCGTTGACTAATGTTGAGATCAAACTTTCGGAATGCATAAGTATATCAGGATTGGATGCTCCCAGTTGCAGAGCCTTGAGCGTGTCTTCATCTGCGTCCTCTAAGAGAGATCATTTCTGTTTTATAGATGCTCCAAAGTTATCAAATATGCGTTTGAGTGGGTGTCATTTCAGCTTAATCATGGGAAACAACTTTCCATCTTTAAAAGAAGTGTATCTTTGTTCTGTGATGGGCCCAAATGATGAGAGATGCTATGACTTCCTTCAAGGAGTAGCAGGTCTTAAGATGATGTCTTCTGATCCCTGGTGGAAGTACACCCCCAATATTGAATATTTGAATATCTCTGACAATAAGTCATCAAACCTTGAAGATCTAAGGGAATTCCAGCTCCCTAAGCTCAAAGATTATTGCATAACTTACATTCGTGATGCATCGTTTAGTCCATTAGAGCTAACATGCGGATCACCGTTGCCGAATTCACCAAGACTTGAAACCATTTCTATCATGAATTTTGCGACCCATCCAAGCGATATCAGAGATATTCAAAGGAAATATTCGTCATCTTTGTTGATAATATCAGTCATCGAACAACCATTGTTAAAAACTGACTATATTACCGGGTACACATTCGACTTGAAAGAAGTCTCTTTTCCAGTTTTGGAGTCGCTTTCGATGGAGATGGGGTATCCCGTAACTTACAACTTCATGAACGCTAACTTCCCAAAGCTCAACTATCTACTTTTGACATCGTCACTTCCTGGAGCCAATAATAGTCATTCTGATCTTGGTGAGTTCCATCTCGATCTCAAAGCACCTGAGCTCTGTTTACTATCTCTTGAAGATACAAGTGTGGGGCCTAATCCGTGCATACATGAGCTTCCTAAGTTAAAATCACTGAGAATATTGAATCCTCCCGATTTGAATGTACAGAGCTTGACCGTTGTGAGATGTCCACAGCTGGAGGCTTTCTTATTGGAGAAGGAGACACCAAATCAAGATGGCTCGATTTTATTGATACGTCACGATGGAAGTCTGGACAAAGTAGTGGATCTCAACACCAACTACAAGTACAAAAGGCTGGAAACTATGGTTTAGTACTGAAGATATAATCCCTTCAAATCCTTGTCGAGGTTGTATGCTCGTACACTGTAATGCTATTATTTATCAGAATGGGCAATGCATACTCAACGACTGATCCAAAGTATACGATGATGATAGACGAGATGGGCCTGGCATCACTATAAATAACGCCTTTTGCGCCTTGGAAGAGCCGGTATTGTCATGAGATTGACGTTGCACAAGTCATAGTACTCGTCTTCATCCATGTCGTCATGAGCCGAATAAACCCCAGTGCCTGACTCGTTCAGTGGCATGTTGCTTTGACTTCTACCGGTTTCATTCCCAGTGTATTCCATGCTGACTTGGTTCAACTTCATAACAGTCTCAGAATGGTCTTGTCTGTATAGTTTCTTGACATACCTCGTTATTTTCCTAGACTGGTACTCTAGGACATCATCATGGTCTACAAAGAGCCCAAACTTGAATCCCGTGCACAGCAGACCGACACTAGTTCCAATGTTGAAACTACTGTTATCATTCATCACAAGTGGCCAGCAGCACGACTGGTCATCATACTCGTACCTCATATCTTCATCAAGAGATGTTGATAGATTGCCATCGTCGTTTGATACTGTGCTCGACGTTTCAACAATACCTTGATAGCACTCGTTTCGCCAAATCGACACACAACCAGTAGTGCCAGAGGAGCTCTCAACCTCGTTCCCGAGCTTTGCGAATTGGCTGTGATTCGTCACTGTTGTGAGATACATAGGAACGTCAGATAACCACTTGTCCACCTTCTCCCTGTGAGACATGTTTGGCGTTCCCCTTGGATCAAACCCTGGGGGGAACCGGTATGGACGTGGAACGTCCTCACAGGCTCCATCATGATACTGCTGCTGCTGCTGCTGCTGCTGTCCAACATGGCGTGAGCTTGGACCAGTAAAATGGCCACCCATGTACTGCTGTGCTTGCACGCCGAAATGACCACAGTCGTCAGGCTTCACGCCCTGACCACCCTTTGGAGCTGTCTTCAAGTCTGTGAAACCATCTCTGCTATGACTGCCTGTAAAGCCATGGGTTGACGCCTGAACGTGGGGACGGCTCAAAGGACTGGGGCCGCTGTACTGCAATGCCTGTCTACTCAACCCGTGCGTGCCCTTGAGGTAAACACTGTTGGTGCTCATATTCCCCTGGAGGCGATCTGTACCGCATCCAGTCACGTGCGCCCTAGAGCCATTGGCTTGCACGGGTCCTTGTTCACGTTGACGGTAAGATGTGGTACTAACACTGTGTTGCATATCAGACAATGCCGGTGATCTGGTTAACACGCTAAAGTGATCTAGAGGAAATGAAACGATACTGTGCTTTATAAGTAGGAAGAAAATGGACTAAAACATCTAAACACACCTTCCATTGGCAGAACCTCGTCCTCGCCCCCCATCTCTGTGTAACATTCGACGTATCATCGCCACTATCGCCTGGGCAAGTTAAGGATTTGTGGTAGAGAAGCTCTTTTGTGTACATCAACAATCAAAGGACCCTAAAGAGGAAGGTTGCAAACACTGACAGAGCCAATGCTGAGCAGATCAATGTCGGGCCGTATTTGTCGTCGTAGTTGGCGGCAACCTTGGCCCTGATGTTGATGACTCTCCACATGTACATGACGGAAGCATAGACGATGGTGCCGACGGTGGTGAGGTAGAAGCCAACGGAGGCGGCTAGCGAGACGCGGTCGCCGTAGGAGAGCAGAGTTGTTGTTGTTGCGCTGAGGATAAGCGCGATGGAGATCCAACTCAGGTAGGTTCTCTCTGTTGCAAAGTACACCTTTGGCTCGACTCTGACTGGGACGCAAATCTTCTTGCCCGGTGGTGCCTTAAACCTGGACTCAAAGATGGTATCCTTCGACACCTTGTAGGTGTTTTCATCAGTGAAGAAGTCTTCTATCGATGCCACTGCGCTGTTGTACCAAGCAACAACAGGGTTGGAGCTGCTTAGTCTGGTGGTGGCGCCGTTCCCTCCGCTGCTCAATAGCGGAGAGCTCTCTGAAACACCCTGCGTGTTTGGCTGAGTGCCCTGCTGAGAGGACTCGCCAATGGCACCAAACTGGGTGGAAGAGCCAACGCCTGTGCCAATTGCCTCTTCTTCGTCCATGTATTCACCACTCGAAGTGTTGTTGTTGGAGTCCACGTTTCTATGAATACCGATTTCGTTGGAGAGCACAGGCTTTCTAATATCGACGCCCATCTGAGGTAACCAGAACGGAATTAGATCAACACGTTCTGGCAGGAGAGAAGCACAACCATGGATGAACTTGGAGAACTTTGGCACGGCCTCAACAAGATGGGAAGAGATCAAGTCTCTGACCCATTGTGGTGGTTCCTGGCCCATTTGAGTCTGTAGTTTGACCTCAAGAACAGCGTATGGGAATCTTTCGACGTCCTTTGGAGGCAATTGAGAGAATGGCCAGTCAACACCAATGTCCATTCTTCTCCAGTTACCCTTTGTTCTATCAACACCGTCAAAGTTATCCTCTCTAACCATGGTCAGCTCAGTATCAAGAGAGATACGAACTCTTGCATCACCAGGCAACTGGAACGCAGTTCTGTTGTAGAAGGATCTCATCACAGGTCTCAATCTCTTCTTCAACATGGTGTACTGGACTTCAGTAGCCAAGGCCTCCAAGCCTTCGATCTCCTTCAAGGACTTCTTACCATCTTTTCTCATCTTTTCAAACGCTTGTGGAACTGTGTATTCACCCTTCATGAAGGCATTGACGTGTCTCTCCTTCAATGGGAATCTGGCCTTGACAGAGTTTTCACCAGTCCAGTCCTCTCTATGGGTCTTTCTTTCGACAAAGATGGTGTCTGATGACATGCCACCATACCATCTCAATCTGTGTGCCTCTGCACCTTCGTCCTTTCTCAGTCTTCCGTAGTACAAGTCCATGTTCTCGTTATCGTAGTAGATCGAGGTGATGGCGGAGTCTTCCACTTCAAAGTCCTTGTTGGCATTGAAGACCAGCACTGGCAAGTGCTTCAGGATGATGAGCTTCAGCTCCGTGATGTTATCTGGATGAACCCAGTACTTTGTAGTTTGACGGACAAAGTTCTGTTGAGATCCACCAGCAGCTGAATCTCCCTTGACTGGGTTACCCCTTGTTCTAACCAGGTCGTACAGCCCAGAGAGCTTGACAATCATCGGGTCGTAGTTGTCCTTAAAGAACGGCTTAGCATCCAGACGCACTTGAAAGATTGGCTTCAATGTCCAACTGGTCTGCTTATCGTGCTTCTTGATGATCTTTTGGAACCCGGTGTAGTTCAGTCTTGTGAATTTGGCCAGGTCGTGCACGTCAGCAATCACATCACTCAGCTCCTCCTCCAGGTCCTCAAAGTCCTGCTCAAAAGGAGGCGCACCAGACTCAAGCATCGCCAGCACCTCCGTCACAGAGTGCTCAGCATCCTTGATTCTTCTCACAATCTCCTGTCTCTTCACCTTTTGGAAGGTGTACACCTTATCCAGCTCCGCCTCCAGGCTCGTGAGGAACTTCTCCTCCAGCTCATCGGTCCAGACATTGCCATTCTGTTGCAACCCACTCTTCAATTCACCCTTCAACTCATCGTAGGAGATGTAGTAGAAGTTGTAGTCCCGGATAAGGGAGCTCTTCAGATGTTCGCCGAATTTCATCGCTTGTCTTCACTCAACTCTTCAGCTGATTGGATTCCTTCACAAGAATGTAGGTACACTGCCAATTGAATATGGCAAGAGAAGGTTAAGTGAAAGAACCAAGCAGGAAAAAAAGCTGTGATGTATCGAGTTTGGTTGTATGTTTAATACCCAAGCGGAAGAAAGAGTAGAGAAGCGCACGTGGGGGTTGGTGTGCGTGGTGTGCGGAGTTCTGCAATGGTCGGGAAACTAGCGTGCGACTTCCCAATGAGGCAGTTGACATTTTGTGAAGAAAATGGTTACGAGCGCGTGTACCCTGCTTACGTAAGAACATCCAAACATCACATACTGCTGAGATGTCGGTGTGTTTGTCACGTGATCACATGTGTGTTTTTATTTTTTTTTCTGCTTAACTTCACCAGCTCATACTGTTTAATGGCCATCGTCTGCACAGAGCTTGCGTGTCTCGAGTTGTACAATCGTAGCCAATATCCTCGATGAAGGTTGAGATTGAAAGGGAAAGGCTTCTGTCGAACTTCGAAGTGTTTGAGCATTTGAAGGAGATCCAGCGACAGAATAACTGGATGGCACAGCAGGACAATGCCAAAAAGCCCAAGAGGTCGTTGAACCCAGATTTGGAGAGCATCACGAGAGATCTGAGCTCGTATCTGTCCAAGACCCCTGTGCACATCCAGTCCGTTGATAGTATAACGGAGTGTATGAAGGATCTGTCGAAATATTCGCTGGAGAAGATTGAGAAGCTACAAATCATCAACTCCGCGCCGTACTCGATGGTCAGCCTATATAGTGTTATAGAGGAATGCGATCAAAGGTTCAGCGAGGACGAGATCAACGACATCCTCGAGATAATACAGACACACTTCCCGATAGGCGAGGACGCGAGTGGTGAGGGTAACGAAGAATACGACGAGGATGAGGTGATGGTCGATCAGCAGGAGGAGGAGATCGTTGTAACAACTACATAGCATTTAATTAAAACGAGTATTGAGTTCATTTGTTAGTTAGTCACTTCGCTCATTCGTGTTTACGGACACCACTGACAATGTCATCAACCCTCAACAATAGACATGCACTTTCAATCGCAGTTTTGATACTCTGCTGCTTGATAACCTCGGGCTCCCAAATTCCATATTCGTTCATATCGACAATCTTACCGTTATCACCGTCGATACCCCATGTATGCTCGCCCTTTGCCTGTTTAGCTCTCAACTGGGACAACACTCTGATTGGGTTACCACCACAGTTTTGTACCAAGGTTCTTGGAATGACCTCAAAGGCGTCTGCAACGGCTTGGTACGGCCATTGCTGTATGCCTTCAATCGTTTTGGCCTTTTCACTGAGGCGAACACTCACAGCCATCTCGGTGGCACCTCCACCTGGTGCTAAGCTTGGCTCGAACATGACGTTACGTGTCACAGCCATAGCATCTTGTAAGTTACGTTCAATCTCGTTGAGGATATCCTTTGAAGGACCTCTCAAAAGCACAGTACAGGCCTGTGGTTCACGACATTGGGTTAGGAATGTGAAATACTCATCACCAATGAGCTCAACTTTGAACAACCCACATTTGGTACCGACATCCGACTCACGGAGGTCTTCGATTCTATTAACAATTGTGGCACCAGTGGCTCTGGCAATTCTGTTGTTATCAGACTTCTTGGTTCTTCTCAATGCGGTGACACCACCTTTTAGCAAGTAGTGTTGAGCCAGATCTGAAACACCCTTCTCTGTAATCACCAAATCAGGTTTAAAGGAGAGCAAGGTTTCACACATCTGCTTGACTTGCTCCTCCTCAATCTGCAAGATTCTGTTCCAATCTTCCTCCTTGGTGATTTCAATGTTGGTCTGCGATTCCCCCTTCTTGTACTCCAGTGGACAATCCAACAAGATGATTCTTGGGTTCTCAATGAGCCTTCTCATCTTTGGGTGTGTGACATCCTTGTTAAGGAGGACTCCATCCAACACCTTGGAATCTTCAATTTCACCCCCGGGGATCTTCTCAACTCTGATGTATCTCTTGATATCAATCTCCTTATGACCAGCGCCATCGTCAACCAACACGGTCTTCACAGCCTTCAGGGACAGCTTACACATGAGCTCACTCCATCTGTTGACATACTTGGTACCGATAGACGCCCCGATCAACTTGATCATTGCGTCTTCGTTGTCCAGATCAATAGGTCTTGAAACTTCATGGATCACCTCGAGGGCATCACTCAACGCCTGTTTCAACGCCTGGATGATAATCACAGGGTGAATGTTCTTTTCAATGTACGGGAAACTCTGCGCCAGGATTTCACCAGCAAGTATGATCACCGTGGTGGTACCATCACCAACCTCTTCGTCCTGGGTTCTACTCAGCTCAATCATCGACTTGGCGGCTGGATGCGCAACATCGATCTCTCTCAAGATCGCATGCCCGTCGTTTGTAAGCACAATACCGCCCATAGGGTCAAGCAGCATCTTCAGCATCGCCTTCGGCCCAAGACACGTTCTGATGATGTCACTCACTGCCTTTGCCGCGGTGATGTTGGAGATCTGGGCCTCTCTACCAGTTTGGCGGTCTTGGGACGTATCTGTTTGGTTCCAGCGGTTAGTAACGAGCGCGCAATATCCCGAGCCCCAAGGCTGACAACTTACTCATGAAAACCACTGGAGCTTGCATTGTTGATCTGCCGCTGCTTTGCTTTCCTTCTTCTCTCCGTGTCCTTTTGTTGGTGTAAACAGTGAAACCGCTGAAACTGTCGAGGAAAAATGTTGGTTAAGCGCTGTTTGTTGATGTTTTTTTTTTGCCTCTGTCGCCGTGGGATTTGTAATACATTACGTAATCCGTGTGTTTATGTAATTACTGACGTAATCAACTTGATTATGTAATCACTATGTATAACCCTGCTGCACGCAAGAAGTAACTGTCCGAGATGAGGGATGTGGTACGCTGAACAGCAACTACATAAGCAGATACAAGACGCCTTTTCAACTTTACGGCCGCTGGTAATTTGCTCGAGACTAAGAGTTTAGAGGCTGTTTGCTCCGGTTCGAAAAACAGTCTGTGTAGTTGCTCCAGGTTTTGGCCGATGGGTTAGACGTTGAAGGCCAACGTGTGTTGTTCTCAACTCACGAGTTGGGGCTAACAAGTAAATATTTGGACTTGGCGTATACCTCAACATCTTCATAGGAGTACACAGAGTAAGCTATTCCGTTTCAAAGAGCACTGTGTTCCTCTTGTGATGATAAGATGGTATTTGGTGCACTGTTAAAAAATTTTCTGTATTTGTTTTAAAAACTAGTCTCATATTTTTGTTCAGAAAATTAAGCTTGGGATAATGTGAGCACCTTGGTAAAACGAATTTTCTAATCAAACAATTTATCATATATCCAAGAATAAAACTTGGTAGTTAAGTGGTTTTAGTTTTCAAGTATAATTCCAGTATGACATGATAGTTCTGTAGCATTTATGTTATGGATTTACCTCCATTTCTAGTCAGATACTTCTGGCGATGCAGTCCAAAATTTGTATGCAGTATGCTCCTCTACAGCCCTAACGCACTCGGTCGAATTCTCTTGAGAGAGATGCAGTTACTGCATCTCAGTCATTATCAGATATTCCTTAAAAAGGCTGACAAAGGTTCATACAATGACCATTCCTCAGCAACTGTCTCAAACAATAATTTGCTTTATGGAAAAGCCACCAAGGATAATTAGCATGCGAAATACTTACCGTTGATCCATTTTACTCTGGCAAAATGATCAGTTGCCAGGAACCCTTATGTGATTATAGATGAGTTGGGATGTCCGTCAATAATTCGTGTATGCTCGTCGCAAAGATTTTCCAAAGACATATGCCAACAGTTAATGCTATATTGCAGGCATAATCCAAATTGCTTTCCCTTACAACAACTGTTCATTCTCTTCAGATCCGTAAATCTTCAAAATTAAGACCCGAATCGCCTTTTTCAACAATCACATCAGTATTAGA
>NW_017963666.1:289564-293672 GCF_001661405.1 Williopsis jadinii
GCCAAGAAATCTTCAAGTTCTGTCACAAAATACCCATGTAGAGATCAGAGATGTACCACAACAGCCGCCATTAGCTGAACCTGATAATGGAACTAAGGATGATAGAATAAGAAGTGGACGAAGAAATAAGGCAGAGATGGCAGATAGAGTATTAGAAAAAATTAGATGTGATGGTGTTTTGATTATGATCCCAACTTTGAACACATCATTGAGGATGACACCAACGGTTTTAATGAGTATGATGATCCAATTTATTAACAACAACAGCGGAGATCACGGAGACCACAGAGACCACCGAACTCAGTGTATAATCCAGGTCTTGAAAAGTGTTGCGATTATTGCTATGCAGTCCTTATCGATACTGAATTACCATCTTTTTGTTGCAACACGGACAAAATTTTACTCAGTGACATATTCAAAGAACTTCCACAGTACATGAAGGATATCTTATTGGATCCAATCACTTCCAAATATTCTCGAACAATCAATACCTTTCTTTTGCTACCATCTTTGGGTTCTAACAGCACTGGTGATTTGAGAGGCGGAACTTATTCAATGACTATCGACAGGCGTTTACTCCATAGTGTTGATGGTATGATAGCTTAGCAAAATAGCTAAACGAAGTTTGCAGAAATTTATACACTAGATTCGGACTTCGCTACAAATCGTTATCTTGAATTGCTTAGAGGTGTTCTTCAAAACGCTGAAGAGTATAATAAATTTGAAGATTACATTACCAAGATTGGTGAATTTCCATCTCAAAACAATCGTTATGCACAGCTGTTATATACCGCTAGATTGTATTTGTTCAACAGGAGATTACAGAGATGGGATTAACAAGAGTGGAAACTGTTGCTGAACTTGCCAACATTGAACCAACAGCATCAGCAAATTCAGAAGATGGTACTTCTCTATTTCCAGAGGTTAAAGAGTTTGCCTTGGTGCGCAGAAGCATAACAGCAGAATATACTTCAATCTCAGTAAGTATAAAGAAAAGATCTACAGGCAGCTTCCCTTTCATCAACAGTCTGTGCAAAAGTGTTTTTTGTTTTTTGAGATGTCCTCTTTTAATAAATCAAGGACGAGACAAGTCTTTTCCATACTAACAGCACTCGGATTAGTATGATTCTAACATATCCACCCCGTACACACGCTTGTGACTACATATACGAAATCTTACGCTTCAGTTTTAGAAGACTCTTTTAATCATTGATTCCGTTAGTTTCAAAATCATTCAATCAACGAAGAACCAGGCATTGAAGTCAATATCCGACGGGCTGCGCAGCACAAGTTGATCACGAAGGTAGCGGTGATTCGAGATTTACCGGAGAGTTAGGGAGGGTCCAAAATCGCGTTCAAATTTCAAAAACCGCAATGGAACATGGTGACCCACTGCTCCATCTTGGAGTCAATTTAAGAATACTGAAATAGAGCGAATTTCAACCTCCTTTGGTCGGAACTACGTGCAGTGTATGGCTGAATCGCAACAATTCTGCAGTCTGGTGGGGCTCGGGTTTGATCTCGGTCGATTAAATTGTGTTTCGCATTATACTACCTACAAATATCAACATACTTCTAAAACTGGTCAGCAACGTCCCGAACCACTGCATAAAGATACCAGGCAGTATCACAAATATATCGGGGGGGGGTCTTAAGAATGCTCTTACTTACTTTGTCGCCGAGAAATTAGAGGTAGGCAAATAGAGTTTAAACTTTTCTGGGGAACGCATATGAATGGATAAATTCTCGGAAGAACTCAACGGGGTACAGCACCTGCACAAAGACAGATTAAGGCCGCCAGCCGGAAGGTCTTGAAGGCAGCGGCCGGTTATATAAAGTCTGGTGCTCGACCTACAAGTGTATAATCATATTCAAATTCCTCAATCTATCACAGAATAATGTCAGGTTTTTTAAAAGTTCAAGGAACAAAGATTGTCGATTCAAATGGAACTCCAGTTGTGCTTAAAGGTACAGCTACAGGAGGGCATTTAAACATGGAGAATTTCATCACTGGTTACCCAGGACATGAAACAGAGCACAAGAAGGTTCTCAGATCTAAGATGGGGGAGGAAAAATATAATTTCTTCTTTGAAAAGTTCTACGAGTATTTCTGGACTGAAAAAGATGCAGTCTTCTTTAAAGAAGAGCTGAAATTAAACTGTTTAAGAATCCCGTTCAACTATAGACATTTCATTGATGATGAGGATGATATGTTTAAGATCAACCCAAACGGGTTTAAACTACTGGACAGGCTTGTTGACACATGTTCCAAGCATGGGATTTATACTATCTTGGACCTTCATGCCGTGCCTGGTGGTCAGAACCAGGATTGGCATTCGGACTCTGGTATTCATAAATCTCTTTTCTGGGACTTTAAAGTTTTCCAAGACTCCATGGTTAACCTGTGGATAGAGTTAGCAAAGTACTACAAGGATAATAGATGGGTTGCAGGCTATAATCCATTGAATGAGCCAGCAGTTGCTGACCACTCAAAGTTGGTCAATTTCTACCAGAGAGTCGAAAAGGAGATCAGAAAAGTTGATCCGCATCATATCTTGTTTCTAGATGGAAACACATATGCAATGGATTTCCGTCAATTCCCTTCCCCACTTCCAAATTGTGTATACTCGATTCATGATTATGCTTTTGCCGGGTTCCCAAATCCAGAAGGAACACTCTACTCTGGCTCCAAAGAGGAAAAGAGTAAATTGGAGACTCAGTATCAAAGGAAAATAGAGTATCACGTTAAGAACAGGGTTCCTGTTTGGAATGGTGAGTTTGGACCCGTCTACGCATCCAAAGAAAGGGGTGATAAAGATGTGGAAACAACCAACAACGCTAGATATAATGTTTTGAAAGATCAGCTCGGAGTCTACAAGCAAGGTGACCCTTCTGGTGATGGTTCTCCAATATCTTGGTCAATTTGGCTTTACAAAGATATTGGTTATCAAGGCCTGACATATGTTGATCCGGAATCCACATTTTATAAAGTGTTGGGGAGCTACCTCTTAGAGAAGAAACGATTGGGGCTGGATAGATGGGGTGCAGATATTGCACCAGAATTCTCCAAACTGTACGATGATTTAGAGAAGCATTTCAAAGATGTCATTCCAGAGAAGTACCATAAGGCACTTTATCCACATCCTTGGACAGTCAAGGATTACCTTTCACGTGTGTCCAGGGACATGTTATTGTCCCAGTATTACCAGCACGTTTACGCTGAGATCCTAGCAGGTTTGACGTTTGATGAACTTGATGAATTTGCTGCTTCTTTCAAGATTGAAAATGTAAAGAAAAGAGGGGAACTGAACGAAATTTTAAGAAATTACTAATGTTTACCTAGTACGGTGTTGATGGTTGTTAGGCCTTAATGTTTGGGCAAAGAGCTAATGTCTAATCTGTGTTTATCTGTAATCATTATGGGCACGAATGTTTTCAATTAGTAGAAAGTAAATCGGGAAAGATAAATAAAGCTTGAGAGCATCTCTCCTCGTTTCAGCTAAGAGTTTTGGAATGAGCTTGAAATGGTGCAACTTGTCAATCTTGAACTAAACAATTTTTACAAACCTCCGAGATTTCGAAAGCCCCTTGAAGAAGTCCACCACGCACGAGGCAAAAAAATGAAGCGTCAAATTAGCGCATCGACAAAACGAGACTGTACCGAGATTACATAATCACAAATTTGAAAAGACAAGCTGCCCAACTTTCTAAGAAGTCACAGCTGTTGCCCAAAAAGGTGCCATTTTGTAGACTTTTGCAGACTTTTGCAGACTTTTGCAGACTTTTGGAAACTTTTGCGCCAAATGTGAAAGTGTTGTCAGGGCGCGAAAATGACAGCAAAATGACAGCAAAATGCACAGCAAAATGCACAGCAAAATGACAGCAAAACTGATTTGTAGCAGGAAAAGTGTCCGATGTGGGCAATTGAACCCTAAGAACTAAAGCCCTTCCCACAGTCAAAATCTTCCGAAGCATACAACGGACATTTGACAAGCTCCCTAACTCGCTCGTATTGTCTACCATTTCGTCTGGAAGGGACCAGACGTTCTCATCATTATGGGCCAGTGTGGACCATCCACTCACCACCACGCGTCGTTCGCGCAGCCGG